>NC_140628.1:1192485-1259533 GCF_057382275.1 Copadichromis virginalis
AGGGGGACCAAGGGCTTCAGGTCAGTGGGGAGATATCATCAGCTCCAACCAAGATTGGGTACCAAGCATCAGGTTTGTCAGAAGGAATGTTGAGTGCAAGAGCAGCTTGCCTAAAAGATAGGATTCATGGCAAAGCAGGAAACCTTGACCATTGGTAGGTGGTTAACAAGAGTAAGTAAAGCACCCTCAGAAGTGCTGCTAGAAGATTTGAATGCAGCATTATGGACAAACCCTACTGCAACCATCACCTAAACCAACAAGCTGATCTACACCACAGCAGCAGTGCCCTCCATGGAGAAGGAGATCAAGGTAGTAAGGAGGGAACTATCAACTGTCAGAGCTCCAGAAAGGTGTAATGAAGAAGGGGTGCCTAAGAAGTACAGCAAGCTGCCCATACCTGAAACCTTGGAAACTGCCGAGCAAAGACTCACAGCCTTGGCCAGGCGTTTGAAGGGGAATACCAGAGAGATCGAAGGCAGGAGAATAAACCAGATGTTTTCCGCTGAACCATCCAAGGTGTACTCTCAGTGGCAGGGGAACAATATGAGAACAGCAGCTCTAACATTGGTTGAGACAGAGCAATACTAGAAGAGCATATGGAAGAAGGATGTAACTCATAACAGCAACTCAGGGGCTAGTCAATCTAAGAGCAGACCACAGCAAGCTCCCTGAACAGGGACCAGTAACCATCACAGTGGCAGACATCCAAGAAAGAGTCTCCAATATGAAGACTTGGACAGCACAAGACCCCAAAATGATTCACGCATACTAGAGCAGGGCGTTATGACCAAAAATATTTATCACGATACACATTTGAAAATTTGCAATAACGATATAACTGACGATATAATTGACACGAGACAAAATACTTTACAACTCCACAACTTTATTAGTGCAAAAAAACCCCATCACTGTATTTTCACTGAAACAAGCAGCTGTTTTTTATGTGCATTAAAGTTATATAAAAACGTAACAGTGCAAATTCAAACTCCTCACTGACAGTTCAACCAAAAGGCATTTCCAGTGGAAATTAGCCGACATATCCTCAGCATAACCATGTATAACATCCACAAAACTTAAAGAGGTTAAACACACACAATACGGTAATATTATGTTGAAGCACAGCACATATCACTCCACGAGGCTCCGCCTACGACAGCCGTAATGCTCCGACAATCCATCAAGCGGTGCGGCTTCGTAGCTTAGCAAAGTCGTACTAAAACATTTGACAGATTTTCGAGCGCCGTGCACATAAAATGGTTTCGAGGTCAGTAAACACAACCAGAGTTCATACATAAGGCACACGGGATTATAAGGGGCTCTGTCGACTTTCAGAAAAATCAAAGGATTGATTTTAAGTGCGCCGTATTTTCCAAACAACGCGGTAATAACGACGGCCCGCTAGCATGCGCTACCAAAAATAGTGCTTTGTTGTGTATCTGACGGACGAAAGCCAAACCAGTTCCACCACTGAAGCTGCAGCATTTTTACAAACCAGTTCTGGTTCATCCGTTTCATTCAACAATCCGCTTTCGTCCTTCTCATTCTGCGTCGCCGCCATGCTTTTTCCGCCATGTGCATATGAAAACAAAGGCACTGCGCATGCACGTTTTACCCATATTCTATCGCAATATTTCATTTTCTTATCATTGCCCAACATTATACCGGTGTTACCGTGAACGGTATGATATGGCCCAGCCCACACATACTGGCTAAAGAAGCTTACTGCACTCCATGAGCTCCTGGCAGCAAAAATGAACCAGCTGCTGGCCAATGGGAGACACCCAGAATGGCTAACTGAAGGCCGGACAGTCCTGATCCCCAAGGACCCCCAGAAGGGACTGGTCCCGTCCAATTGCTGGCCAATAACCTGTGCCAGCACCGCATGGAAGTTCCTGTCAAGCATCATAGCGGCTAAGATGAAGAAACGCATGACTCAATACATGAGTGGGGCACATTAGCAAAAATACCAGAGGAATGAAACATCAGCTACTGGTAGACAGAGCAGTCAGCCGAGACTGCAAGACCAGACTGACCAACCTGTGCACTGCCTGGACTGATTACAAGAAGGCCTATGACTCAATGCCCCACAGCTGGATCCTGGAATACCCAGAACTATACAAGATCAACAGGAACCTAAGAGCCTTCATCAGGAACTCAATGGGGATGTGACAAACAACACTAGAGGCCAACTCCAAGCCCATAGCACAAGTCACCATCAAGTGCAGGATCTACCAAGGAGATGCTCTGTCCCCACTGCTGTTCTGCATAGGCCTGAACCCCCTCAGTGAGATCATCAACAAGACTGGCTACGGATACCGACTACAGAACGGAGCAGTTGTCAGCCACCTCCTGTACATGGATGACATCAAGCTGTATGCCAAGAGTGAACGAGACATCGATTCACTGATCCACACTACCAGGCTATACAGCAATGACATTGGAATGTCATTCGGACTGGAGAAGTGTAGTCGGATGGTAACAAAGAGAGGGAAGGTAGTCCGAACTGGGGCGATTGCACTACCAGAAGGCAACATTGCAGACAACAAGGACAGCTACAGGTACCTGGCAATCCCACAGGCCTGACCGTCAGACCCTGCTGAGGGTCAGGCAAGTCTGGAGGAGTGAGATGAATTGGAAGAACAACATGCAGGCAATCAATACCTATATCCTGCTGGTGATCAGGTACCTTGCTGACAAAGGAGGTGATAGAAGCCACTGACATCAAGACAAGGAAGTTTCCTTGTCAGGCATGGATCGTTCTACCCTAAATCCACCACCCTGAGGCTGTACGCTAAGCAAAAGGAAGGAGGCCGAGGACTGGTGAGTGTCAGAACCACTGTCCAGGATGAGACAACGAACATCCATGAGTACATCAGGAAGATGGCCACAACTGTGTGTGCTTAGTGAATACATCAGGCAGCAGGAACCAGAGAAAGAGGAGCAAGAAGAGGAAGTATCATGGAAGGACAGGCCCCTGCACGGTATGTACCACCGGCAGATAGAGGGGGTGGCTGACAGAAATCCTACCAGTGGCTGGACAAAGCTGGACTGAAAGACAGCACAGAGGCACTAATCATGGCAGCACAAGAACAAGCTCTGAGTACAAGATCCATAGAGGCTGGGGTCTATCACACCAGGCAAGACCCCAGGTGCAGGCTGTGTAAAGATGCCCCAGAGACAATCCAGCACATAACAGCAGGGTGCAAGATGCTAGCAGGCAAGGCATACATGGAACGCCATAACCAAGTGGCCGGCATAGTGTACAGGAACATCTGTGCCGAGTATAACCTGGAAGTCCCAAGGTCAAAATGGGAGATGCCCCCTAGGGTGGTGGAGAATGACCGAGCTAAGATCCTGTGGGACTTCCAGATACAGACGGACAAAATGGTGGTGGCTAACCAACCGGACATAGTGGTGGTAGACAAACAGAAGAAGACGGCCGTAGTGATCGATGCAGCTATACCGAATGATAGCGATATCAGGAAATAAGACAAAGAAATTGAGAAATATTAAAGACCAAGAGAAGAAGAAGAAGAAGACATGGCAGGTGAAGGCAAAGTGGTCCCAGTGGTAACCAGAGAACTCAGTGCAGTAATTCCCAAGCTAGGCGAGTGACTAGGGGGCTAGCTGTTGTTCCCAGGAACAACAGTTATGATTTCTGTCCAGAACAACAAATTGCACAGGACCCGAGTGTGAAGGATAAAGACAGCCCAGAGGGGCAAGAGGGAATTATACGTCACGCTTTTTTATGAGAGGTTCTTCATCCTCCAAAATGATCATAAAGCTGAATCAGCAACAATGAAAAGTTTACTGTATATATAAGTCCTAGCTAAACATATTTAGTATCAGCTATCCACACACTTATTCTCACTTAAAAATATATATTTAAACAAAGCCAGCATTGTAAAACCCAACCACATACAGAATTTACAATGAATTACTTTCAGGTTATATGTTTACTTGTATCCATTTCTCTCTCTGTGGTTCATCTGGAAAAGGGATTCATTTGCTACTCCCACCCATCACCTGACTATGTGAAAGGCCAAAACAATTAGGACACACATTGCTTTGCTATGTTTTACAGATCTCACAGCTTGTGAGCTAAAATGCTAGACTGTTCCTCAGCACATACGAGCGCTCCAAACATGCCTAACAGCATGCCTTTGTTTTGATACCTTTGTCTTCTACAGTGTGTTACCTACATTGTTCCCCCTGTTCTGCTTGTTCTTGTATCTGTTGAACTGCAGGGCATTCTCAAATTTACTGTCATCTTTGAATTCTAACACACTGGTGGTAATACTAAAACAAGCCAAGTGAACAGAAACTCCTTCTGGAATATCCTTACCTGGATTACAGATTCAACTTAACTAAACACTGCAGATCATACCCTAATTCATTTATGAAACAGCTGGGAAAAATATGTTTAAAAAATACATTTAACAAAGCATTTTTTTGTTTCTTTGATAAAAAGCTTGACATATACTCAGTCATGTTGTTAGGTACACCTTGCCAGTACTTGTTTGGACCCCCTTTTCTGTTTATACAAGCGTTAACTCACTGTGATGTAGATTCAAAAATGTGCTGGAAACGTTCTTTCACATTAATCAGAGTGTTTATCGACTGCATGTCCATGATACAAATATCCCACTCTACTTAAGAAACCGAAACAACTGTGTTCAAAGAGGAAGCCAGAAACAGTGCATGCCTCTGCAACACTAGCAGCCTGAACTGATGATACGAGGCCTAATTGTGACCCTCCTGTTTTTTTCCAGTATTATTTTGTCCAGTTTTGGTGAGCAGTGTTGGGAAGGTTACTTTTAAATGTATTCCACTACAGATTACAGATTACAGGCCCCAAAATGTATTCTGTAATGTATTCTGTTACGTTACTCAATGAGAGTAAGGTATTCTGAATACTTCGGATTACTTAACATATTATCATGCTTTTTACAGCTACATGAATGTACTATTGCTGTGT
This sequence comes from Copadichromis virginalis, assembly GCF_057382275.1. Lineage (NCBI taxonomy): Eukaryota > Metazoa > Chordata > Actinopteri > Cichliformes > Cichlidae > Copadichromis > Copadichromis virginalis. The sequence goes on from NC_140628.1 coordinate 1,197,467, forward strand.
GATTTATTACTATGACGAGGTTACTCTCCATACCAACACCAACTAGATGTTTAAATCTTAATATAAATGAGTAACAGTAGGTGGACATTAGGTAAGGCTGCACTTTTTGCAGTGATCTCGTATAGAAACTATTCAGCGCGTATATAAAACAGGTCCGCGGCTCCGAACCGTAGTAAAGGGACCTCTGGCTGATACGTCGGGTTCATGTCGGGCTCGTAGCTGAAAACTAGCTTTACTTTGTTCTCTGGGTCACTTTGCTAGCGAGAGACAGAGAGAGGCGTTGAAAGGCTGCTCCAACGGAGCTTATTATTTCGGAGGAAAACATGAACACAGCGTACAGCCGAGTCTTAATAGCTTACTTACAGCTGGACTACACTGCCCATGAGGCTGCATTCTTTAGGGCTACGCCTGTAACACTCTGCCTATTGCCTTCATGTTAAATAATTTTTGAACAATAATTTTAAAAAATATTTCTTCACGCCATTATGCGGGTCGCAAGTAGGGGTGACATGGGCCGCGAGATTGGGACACAGACATTAGAGCCTCTTAATGCGTGTTTTGTTTGGGTTTCCAACAGCGTGGAATTATCAGAAAAGAGAGAGCATAGCCGAACATATGAAACAGGAAAATACCGCCGTGCAATCCGTTAATTTCAACTGTAACAGAATACAGTTACTCATATTTTGTATTTTAAATATGTAACGCCGGTACATGTACTCCGTTACTCCCCAACACTGTCGGTGAGCTTGTCCAAGTTGCAGCCTCAGTTGTATTTACCTGAACAGCAGCTGGTGTGATGTTTTGCCGCTGTAGCCCATCTGCTTAAGGTTCAACATTTTGTAGGTTCAAAGATGCTAATCTGAATACCTTGGGGAGAAACGTGATAGATTCTAAGGCCCCGAGACTGACAGGGACCCTAGAAAACATTAAAACAGTCAAATAGTGCATTTTGTTTCCTTTCCTTTTATTTTCTTTTTTTTTTAATGTAAATTATTAACCTGTCATCTGGAAAAAAAAAAACATGAAAACTGAGACAGCTGGAAATTAAACTCATAGCGAAGTCCACATGAAAGAAACTTCTTGACCTTCTTAATATGTATTAGCTTATCTTATTTCTATCAGAACACAACGTGTTTGTGTTATTTTAGCCAACATGTACATATGTATACTAAATCACTTATCTGTCGACCTGCTTACAGGCCAAACAGATCAAACCTCTGGCTCACGCTAAGCTGTCTCACTCCCATCTTCCTGACACTGAACCAGCCCACTGATATTTGAAGAAGTGTGTACTGCTCTGCTTATATTTTGCACTCTGCATGTAATTTTTGCAGGTGTTGAGAGCTTTCAGTAAGCTAAATTTATTTAAAGCCTATTTGAGTTTCACTAGGACTCAGAACAGACACGTATTTTAGTTGGCTGTAATTCATTTCCAATGGCTTATTTAAGTTATATTTGCCAATACTTAATATTATAAATAAAAGAATAAAGTAAAAAAAAATGTACGCAATTTTATAAATACTATTTTAAATTTACTTCCATCTAAAAAGTTCAGATGTATTTCATTTGTGTTTGGTGTAAAGTACCAATCAATGTTAGTAAAAATAGAAAATATAATAGTGTTATGAAAAGAATATTAAAATGCAACGATGGCCTCCACACATCTCGTCAGTCTTTCACACAATCAAAAACATCTCTTTAGGTTAAATGTTGATTCATGCACAGTATTTTTAGGCGTAGCGTGGTTTGCAATATTAACGTGTTGGGCCCTAAAGTGACATTTTTTATTTCACAGGGCCACGGCTGTAATAAGTGGTTGTTTGAGTTACTGGTGCCTTCTGATCAGCTCAACCCAATTTGCCCATTCTCCTCTGACCTCTGGCATCAATAAAGCATTTTACACCTAGAACTACCACTCCCAGGATATCTTCTCTTTTTTGGTCCATTCTTGTGAACGGTGCAGATGGTTGTTAGTGGTGTGCGGATTGATATTGAAATATCGATTCTTCCAATAATTTATGTTCTAGAATCGATTCTCATATTAAAATATTGATATTTTAGTACTTTGGGGTAAATTTGTAGATTTTCATTAACAGGAACAGTGGAAAGAAACTATTTCATTCAGATCGTCTAAATTGGAAGGAACTACTTCTTCTTACACCTTTCATAGTCATATGCGAATGTGTCGCAGCCCCTTGGCGTGCGCACTCACAACAATGGCTGAGCGTAAACGGAGTCATGTGTGGACGTATTTTACCTCCACAAACAGCCAAGACATGGTTTGCGATACATGTGGCAAGACCACTAACCTCGTCAAACACCTCAGACTAAATGACATCACAGAATATGATGAGCTTATGTTGAGGTGACATGACAGGTGCTGCTAGGGCGAGACAGACGTCTCTGGCGGAGTCCTTTAGTGCTGCAGGCAACGTGTTCAACTAGCACACAACTTCAGGTTTTTTATTTCTATACGATAATTCTGCATTATTAAGCAATAACAAGTAGTCTGATGTTGTCTAATCATTATGAAGCCCTGTTATTACAATTTCATAATACAATTATATACTGTATTATGAAATACAATGAAACATTTAGTTTTTGTACAGAATTTTACTTGGTATTGGATCGGAAAGGAAATCAGTGGTATCGCACATCACTAATGGTTGTGCTGACAAATTCCAGTAGATTAGCCATCTCTGGAAAACTCCAGCCCGTCCGAACAACCATGACATAGTCAAACCTCCTTAAATCGCCTTTCTTTCTCATTCAAATGCGTGGTTAGAACTTCATAAGATTGTGTTGACATTGAGATTGTGTCCGTGTGCCTGTGATTAGCTGATTAGATATTTGTGTTACAAACACAGGGCTCTAGAGTGCGACCAATTTGGTCGCAAATGCAACCAAATTTTTCAGTGGTGCGACTAAAAAAAAATAATTTGGTTGCACCTGTGCGACCAACTGTTCGGGTAGCAAAAAAATAAAATAAAATAAAATCTGCAACCTTCCCTGTGGTCAACAATGTTAGATTTGTATTGTTGATTGTCATTTATGCTTAGAAATATTTACTTATATATGCTTAGAGTTTTGTAATTAGTTGTAGATTGGTAGAGGTTTTGATCCTTGATAGTCTGCAAACTTTGTGTGTATTAGACAGCACTTTGGGAGCATGAGAGGTCATACCGTGTCTTATTGTTTTATGGTAGGATTAACGTAGCTACGTCTGTTCTAGTCTAAGTGCTCTTTGTTTAGATGAACTGCAGGACTTCCTCACCGTGTTATCTAGGATGAACCATCTAGGGTGAGGGGGAGGCTACCCTCTTCCTGACCAAGGATGTTTGACCCTTTGATCAGCAGTCCACACACACACACACACACACACACACACACACACACACACACACACACAGGCAAGGTACTCTTTGTTTGTATGTAGACGTCGTATGTTAATGAACCTATGCATATTCATGTAACCTCAATAAAAGGACAGTGTATGGGAGAACGGACGAGAGTCTGACAGTGGTCAAGTGGTGGAACGACGCTTGGCTCCAGCCAGGTCTCCCTCATGCATGAGTAACCAGAGAACTTTGGTGCCTTGAGTCTTGCTTTTTGCTGCGTAGCAGATTGTCCTTAACGTTCCAGCGAATAGGTTTATGTTACAAACCTATCAAACAACAGACACATTATGCCCCTATCGTGGACTAAACCAATCAGAGATAGTAAGGGGCGGGACCTCTCTGATTGGCCGTGGTCCAGTTGAAAGTGCAGGTGGAAGTGTGAGGTGAGTAGCTTGAATAAAGCGATATCAATTCATTAGATCCTGAATCGACTTTTAAACATAACTGTGTTTTGCCAGAAACGCCAGATTCTCAGATTAAAGCTCACAAAACCATTTCAACAACAACCAAACAGCAGATGAGAGCAGGTACACGGACTCCACACAAAGACGTAAACACAGACCGACGCTTCGTCTTTCTCGGCTTCCTCACCCGACGGCCCGCAGACGGACACGCTGTCGGAGCTCAGCGATTCTGATGCGTCCGGTCCGCGCTGTGTTTACGTCTTTTTGCGCTGATTCTGAGCTGCAGGTTTTGTCTCTCCAACCAAAATCCACCGAGCCAGCAGCAAAAGAAGCAGCAAACTGCGCTTCACATCTGATCAATGTCGTCATGAATTTTGCTGTTTTGCTTCCACGACTATTAAAATCACACTCCATGCACAGCTAGCTCTCTCTCTCTCTCTCTCTGTACTTCAAGAACAGTTTCCCGTCTCCAATCTCTGTTTTCTGTATTATTCATTGGCTCATTACCCACCAGTCTACCGTTGTTTACAGGCTGTGGCTGCTGTCTTTTTCTTTTCTTTTTCACTTAAATGACCTCGGACAAGAAAGCCTATTTTTTCTGTTGTTCAATACTGAAGAAATTTAAACTTTATATGCAGAACATTGTAGAATATTTTTAAGGTTATCTGCTATAAAAAGCCAGACCAGGAAAATCTCCTTCATGTTTTTCTGTTTTATTCTCAGTTACTTTCACACAAAGGCATCTGCTGTGATGTTCACAATTCTGATGAAGTCAGTACTGATAAATGATCAGAATTATAATATTTCTGACTGTCTGAGGCTAAGTTGAATCGAATCGGGACTTTAAAAACCAGAATCGAATGGATTATAGAAATCAGTGATGATACCCAGCCCTAGTGAGCAGCCTAGGCACGACAGACGTGGATGTAGCTGTAATAGGAAAAGAACTATTGCTAACTTTTCTGTTAAGGCCTGATCCTTCTGAAATTCATAGCCAGTGCTCTGACACGGTGTCATCAATCTTTGAATGCTGAAAAAGCACAGTGTATCCAGAAAAACACTTTATATTATATCAATTATTATAAAATTTGTGTGCGCCTAACTTTTGTGCCGGTACGCCCGGTACGCCCATGGCAAAAAGTTAGTCTAGAGCCCTGAAACAGGTCAATGGGTATACCTAAAAGTTATAGGAAGCTCACTCTTGCTTTATTACACTGAAGACAGTTGACAACTGACATTTGTGGCTGCTGTCATGGTTATAACAAATATATTCTCATCAATGACTGCAGGTGATTGTAATGGGAGCAGAACAGAACGGCTTGCCAAAAGACTACCAGGAGAAACTTCGAGCAATCAAGACCAACATGTATGAGGGTCCCCTACCCATGATGGCTGAACTGGAGCGAGCCAGACGAAGAGCCAAAGAAAAGGTCAACCATCGTTCTAATGATGCCTGATTATCCAATGTAAACCAGGTCCACTTTTTACCTTAGCAAATACTTTATTGGTTATAACACTGTATTTAAGTATGTTGTGCCTTAGTTAGCTGCTTCACCTAATGGTTAACCTTAATTATAGGAGCATAGTTTATGATTCTACTATGCTCCATTGTCAGCCACAGGTACAATAGAATACTAATGACTTTGTCGTCTAATTTGGGTTTAATGAAAACTTACAATATTCCTTAAGAAACAATATTACATTTATTTATTTTATGTAAACAGTTTTACCTTCATGTGTTATGGTGAAGATATATTTCAGTACAAAAAGTCCAGAGACTAAGGAATAATTCTATAGTTGGAGAAGTGTTTAAGAAAATGGATGGATGACAGTCGGTCTTCAAAAGGATACATATGGAATTACACAGAAACATTCGTCTCATATTTCACATTCTTCATACTCAGTGAGATAGGTGTTGGTGTTGTGGGAAACATTGTGCCAGGTGCTGCCTGAGATTGTGTGTAGATATCCGACAGTGTTACCAGGAAAGCTGCCTTTCTGACATTATATTGAGATGTGTTATTATCAAATTATTTTTGAAGCATTTGACCACAATCTTTTCTACCAAATATATTCTATATATAAAAGAAAAGGAAAGAACTTTGAGTAAAGTGTATGTTTAGTACATATTTTATCTCTCGTGGTATTTATATATTTCTTATTATAGAATAAAGGATGAAGGAAAAATTATTTATAAAAAATGCATGAAAATTGATTTTTTTTAAATGAACTCTTTTATGAGTAAATTATAGTGCAAAACAGTTACACACACACACACACACACACACACACACACACACACACACACACACACACACAGAAACTAGAGCTGCAGAAAGGTGCAACAAAGAAGGTGCCTAAGAAGTACAGCAAGCTGCCCATACCTGAGATGCCGGAAACTGCCAAGCAAAGACTCAAAGCCTTGGCCAGCTGTTTGGAGAGGTACACCAGAGAGATCGAAGGCAGGAGAATGAACCAGCTGTTCTCCACAACCAGCCAAGGTGTACTCTCAGTAGCAGGGGAACAATATGAGAACAGCACCACCAAGGCTGGAGACAGTAATACTGGAAGAGAATATGGGAGAAGCATGCAACCCATAACAGCATTGCTCAGTCGCTAGTGGGTCTGAGGGCAGACCACAGCAAGCTCCCTGAACAGGGACCAGTAACCATCACAGTAGAAGACAATAAAGGGTCTCCAGTATGAAGAGTTGGACAGCACCAGGCCCCAACATGATTCATGCCTCATGGACTGCACTCCATGAGCATCTAGGAGCACAACTGAACCAGCTGCTAGTTGACGAGGGACACCTGGAATGGCTAACTGAAGGCCAGAGCGTCCTGATCCTCAAGGACCCCCAGAAGGGACCAGTCCCATCCAACTACTGGCCAATAACCTGCCTCAGTACCATGTGGAAGCTCCTTTCAGGCATCATAGCGGCTAAGATCAGGCACATGACTCAATACATGAGTGGGGCACAGAAAGGAATTAGCAAGAATACCAGTGGAGCAAAACACCAGCTACTGGTAGACAGAGCAGTCAGCCGAGACTGCAAGACCAGGCTGACCAACCTGTGCACTGCCTGGATTGATTACAAGAAGGCCTATGACTCAATGCCCCACACATGGATCCTAGAATACCCAGAACTATACAAGATCAATGGGACCCTGAGAGCCTTCATCAGGAACTCAATGGGGATGTGGCGTACAACTTCAAGCCCATAGCACAGGTCACCATCAAGTGTGGGATCTACCAAGGAGATGCTCTGTCCCCACTGCTGTTCTGCATAGGCCTGAACCCCCTCAGTGAGATAATTAACAAGAGTCCCTAGTCCAGGACTTCTTAGACCAGGAAACTCCTTACCATGCATGGAGGGTTTCACCCCAAGTCCAGCACCCTGAGGCTGTACGCTAAGCGGAAAGAAGAAGGCCAAGGACTAGTGAGCATCAGCACCACTGTCCAGGATGAGACAGGGAACATCCATGAATACATCAGGAAGATCACCCCAACCAAACGTGTGCTCAGTGAATACATCAGGCAGCAGAAACCCAAGAAAGAGGAGCAAGAGGAGGAAGTATCATGGAAGGAAAGGCTCCTGCACGGTATGTACCACCAGCAGATAGAGGAGGTGGCTGACAGAAATCCTACCAGTGGCTGGACAAAGCTGGACTGAAAGACAGCACAGAGGCACTAATCATGGCAGCACAGGAACAAGCACTGAGCACAAGATCCATAGAGGCTGGGATCTGTCACACCAGGCAGGACCCCAGGTGCAGGCTGTGTAAAGATGCCCCAGAGACAATCCAGCACATAACAGCAGGGTGCAAGATGCTAGCAGGCAAGGCATACATGGAACGCCATAACCAAGTGGCCGGCATAGTGTACAGGAACATCTGTGCCGAGTATAACCTGGAAGTCCCGAGGTCAAAATGGGAGACGCCCCAAAAAGAGGCAGATAATGACCGAGCTAAGATCCTGTGGGATTTCCAGATACAGACGGACAAAAAAGTGATGGCTAACCAAGCGGACATAGTGGTGGTAGACAAACAGAATGTCAGGGTTGGACGGTTCCCCGACCGGTCGACCTGCCTGTGTGTGTGTGTTTTCCTCTCTCTTTCATTTTCCTCTCCGGCTCCGTGGCAATTGTTTACGGAGGTCGCATGGCAATGAGTGACGTCCGACCCGGGTGTGCTGCCGCTCTGGAGCCGCCACACCTGCAACTGATCCAGCCAACAGCTGCCTTTAATCATCCACCATCTTAGGCAGAGCTGGTGTGGCCGAACGACAGTCAGCGCTGGAGTATTGCACTAAGCCTGGTAGTATTCTCTGACCGTTTGCGTAGTTAAGTGTTGCCTGCCAGATGAGTGATTAACTGTTTGCTGTTCTGTGTGCAACTAGGAACAGGGATGGAGGAGAATCACAAGCATGGGAGTCTACCTGGAGGAGGAAGGAAAATTCACTGCCACGCACTGTTTGAGCACGGGAAGGGGGACACAACTGACTACGTTGCACATTGAACTGTTGTTAACCTTTTACCACTGTAAATAAACACACTGCCTTGCATTCAGAGCTCCATGCCTGGTTCCTCTCTTTCTCCAACCATGAAGAAGACAGCCGTAGTGATAGATGTAGCGGTTCTGAATGACAGCAACATCAGGAAGAAGGAACACCAGAAACCTGAGAAATACCAAGGGCTCAGAGAAGAGTTGGAGAACATGTGGAGGGTGAAGGTAACAGTGGTCCCGGTGGTAATCAAAGCACTATGTGCTCAGCAGATCCCAGGAACAACATTGGAGATCTCTGTCCAGAAGAGCGCAGACCTGGGAACTAAGATACTGCGCAGGACTCTCAAGCTCCCAGGCCTCTGGTAGAGGACCCCAGCTTGGAGGATAGAACGCCCGCAGGGGTGGGAGGGGAATTTTATATATTTTATATATTTTCCAAACATGGTTTTCACAGTTTCAGTTATTCCTTACAAATTATTAGTATTCCTATGTGGATGCAGCCTTAGCTCATGGGAGGAGTTCATTAAGGTCATGGAAGAAGCCTTTTGGTCAGCCTCGAGGCAATTCCAGCAAACCATCAGGCTCTCAGTGTGGGTTGCTGACTTCAACCAAGGATATAGTTGGTTGGTGTTAAGACTACTTTTCTCAGTCCCACTGACATGCCTTCTATTGAAGAAAAATAGTATGGGGACGAGACAGACAACTTCCGGATCAATGGGTCCAAGGTGAGTAAGGTAGTTAAATAACTCCTTAGTGGTAGGGCCCCAGGTGATTTGCCTTGAGTTACTATAGGTATATCTTGGTTGACACACCTCTGCAACATCACTTGGAGATCCAGGGCAGTCCCTCTGGATTGGCAGACAGGGGTGGTGGTTACTTGTGTGATTCAATTACAGTGGGATCACACTACTCAGCCTCCCTAGGAAGAAAAGTCTATGCCAGGGTACTGGAGACAAGAGTTTGTCCATAATTCGAACCTCTGATTCAGTGATTGTCATCCTGGTCATAGACCGCTAAACCAGATCTTTATCCTAATGAGGAAATTCAAGTTTAAATGGGGGTTACAGTCTACATGTGTTTTATGGGATTTGACCGCATCCCTCGAGACATTGTATGGAAGGTGCTTTGGAAGTATGGGGCATCTAGCTCATTATCAAAGGCCATTTGGTCCTTGTGCAACTGCAGCAAGAGCTTGGTCTGTCTTGCTGACAATAGACTCATTCCCAGCAGGTGTTGGGATTATGATTATGTTCATAATTTTTTAAACAAAATTTCTAGGCAGTCTTAAGTAGCAAAAGGCCTCCCCTCTGGTTGTCTCAGGATCTCATCTCTATTTTTTGTGGTTCTGTTGGCTTCATCAGGTGGTGGAATCCAGCTTGTACATCAACAGTTTGCGGCCCAATGTGAAGCAATGGGAATACCAGTTAGCACTTTCAAGTGTGGGGCTTGAAAGTTCTTAGCAAGAATAGATTGGAGAGCCTTCTTGGGGTTAGGGACAAGTTGTTGCCCCAAATGGAGGAATTCAAGTATCTGGGGGTCAAAAGTGAAGAGAAAGGAGAGCGGGGGAGTGACAAATGGATTGGAGCCATGTCTGCAGTGATGCATATGCTTTACTGGTCTCTTGTGGTAAAGAGAGATCTGAATATAAATATGCTATGGTGTTGATTTTACTAGTTGATAATGACGTCTACTGCCTGGCCATCCTGGCCCAATCCCCAGAGCTGGGTTTGCCATTCCCCACCTGCCGTGGCCACCTGCAAGCCATCAAACAGCAAAGAGCTGTCCAGTACTTAAGATGTGCGTTGGCTTCCACACTCTGCTAGACCGTCCACTACCCCATGATGGTAACTTGGCTCTTGCACACTTAAATCTTAGAAATTTTCTTTCGTATAACCGGTCTCCTTGTGTTTTTCTTTACCTCTGACCAGAATCATTACCCACCACACCTGCAGCTGATTCTCGTGTTCTGGATTCATCTCTCCTCTCACCTGAAAAAGCTCATGGACTAGCTACTCCGACAGCGTTCACAGAAATTCACTCTGCCTGCCACTCACCTCTGGATCATGCAAATTGGCTGGATTGCCTCACTCTCACCCTGTTGGACACTCACACCAGTTCCTCCCTCCCTCCGGACCCCAGTCTCTCATCTAACCAGTAACCTGTAATTTCTTCATTCTAATCATTACCTGGTAATTCCTCCTACTCCCTCACTAATCCCTCTCTCCCTTTGCTTCTAGTGACTGCAACATCTAAGACCCTCACCTCTGTCTCCTACCCCCCAAAGTTCTCCTTCTTTTTTCCTTGTGATTAAATAAACTTAAGTTCACTGTATCTCACTAGTCAATTGAGTTTGCTTTTGGGTTCAGCCCTCGTACCAGCCTAGTGGCCCCTGACAGATAAACATCCCTTCCTTTGCCTGGCTAGTGACCTAAAGTATGCGATTGCAAATACAAGCGGTGAACATTTTGTTGTCTCCAGAATGTGGCTCAGTTCTCCTTTAGACATAGTTTGAGAAATTCAGTCATTTAGGAGGGAACTAGACTAAAGCCGCTACTCCTCCACATTAAACTGAACCAATTGAGGTGGTCTGGGCATCTGACTAGGATACCTCCTGGCCACCTCCTGAGTGAGGTGTTCTGGGCATACTGCAAAGCTATAGGGTATTGAAGTATGGCACTGTGAACCCCTTGAGCCTGCTGTACCGCCCCTCCCTTGAAGTTGAGCCATGGACCACACTGCCACCACATGCACCTTTCTTTGATCACAAGTGCCATAGCTGTGTGCAGGCAGGATGATAGACCCAAACGCAGGCCTCGTGGAGACAAACGTGAACTCAAAAACCTCAGCTTTATTTGTTGGCAATTACTAAACAGAAAACTAAACTGGTGAAACATGTCAGTTTCTAGCTTCACCACACGGGCAATTATGAGGTTACGACGCGACATAGGGCAAGGAAAACACAGGGCTAAAAACACAGTAACCAGGGAATGGGAGACAGGAGGGAGACACAGCTGGGAGAAATCAGACTAAACTAGACAAGGGAAGCAAACCTAGAAGCACTGACATGAGACACGCACTTTCAAAGTAAATCAGAAAACACATCGACTTAACTCAAGATACGTAAACTTAACAGAGACCGGGGGAGACAGAACATAGGAACCTGAAACGTGGGATAGGAGGGCACAGAGTAGACAACACAGAACACAGGGAAGCCACATAACAAAACCTAAGAACTAGTAATCACATAATAACGAATTAGAGAGCTAGAAATACTGAGAAATAAACCTAAATACTAGTAGTGATAACAGTGATAAAAATAATCAATGATCAAAAAAACAGAACAAAACTGGGTCCCAGGACCGTGACAACAAGCTTGTAGAGAATAGCCTGCCAAAGGCAAGCCTCTAAGTAACGAATTTGAGGATTTTTTAAATAATGTTAAATGATTTCTACAAAACATGAAGTGTGCCAGAGCTGAAGAGGTGTCTATAATATCACCTCTTCTTCAGATAACAAGGCTAGGAGAATCCGATGTCCTCCGAGTCCAAGTGAATCTCAGGTCAGTTCTCTCAATCTAAATTTGTAATTTATTTGTAATTATGACTTATTTCAATTGTATGAAAGATTAAAATGGAGTGCTGGTTTAGCTCAGTGGGTGAGCTATATGTCGTATGGCAGGACAGCATCTGGCCTGGGCCAAACCCGGGCTGTGTGTCCTCACCTCTCTCTCTCAGCTGTACTGTCTATCGTCACTGCATCTGTCCCAAAAAAGGCTAAAAGCCAAAAAAGTAAGCATTTAAAAAAAAAAAGTAATCATAAACACGAGTGTTTCATTAAACTTCAGCTTTTTCTCCTCAACTTCCAGTCTTATAGAAATCTGTTTGCAGGAAGAATATTCTAATTTAAATCAATCAGTAATAAACTAAGGACACTGACAGAGTTTGAATTCATTTGAATACCTGACTTAGCCTTTTATTTGTTGTTATCGATCGTCTGTTTGGCTCTTACTCATAGTGTCTATAATTATTTTATCTGAACTGAGAACTAAATCAGATTTTTTAAAAGTCTGGGAAATGAGGTAGAAACTCAGAGTAAGGGCCAAGCATATGATAGATAACAACAAATAAAACAGTTCTTTGTTTGTTTGTTTGTTTATTTAAAGGACTTCCTGTCTGTGATGCAGTGAGCATTTCTCCTCCACTCCTTATCTATTCTCCACTGTAGCATGTCATTTTGCCTTCTCCCTTAGTCTCTTTTTTGTTCTGTCTCCTCATGCTCGCTTTTTACTTTCTTCTTTTCGTCTTTTCTCGTTCATCCGACCCCCAACGAGTCACAGCAGCCCCTCTCCAAGCCTTGGGGTCACAGAAAACTGGGAGCTATCTCATATTTATATGGGGAGATAACCTCACATCTGGTGTGGCCTGAGATTCCCAGAGAGGTACCCATATGGAAAAGAAATAGTAAAAACTTATATGCTTTACTCATGAAAGTGGCCACTTTCTCATCACTTTCATATATTGTTTTAGTATCCAAAACATACAAGTTTCATCATATAATTTTTCAAGGGATCTTATATCTGTTTTCACTCTTATATGATTGATTGATTGATTGATTGGTAATTTATTTCAACATGTGAACAATATACAAGTACATTTAGAAAAGAAATGAGAGAAAAAAATATATATACTATACAAATTACATACAAAAAAACATTCTGATTAATTTACATGTTGAAAGGGAGTGGGAAGAAGTATACACTTATTTAATCCCACCCCTGTCCCATAAATTATCAGTGAATATTTAGTCAGCTTCCTTACTGATATAATTTGTAATAAAAATAGTGAACAGATTTCTGATATACTATATACTATAATATCACATCATGAATTTTTTGTTTGTTTGTTTTTAAATAGAGACATTCACTTAATTTAAATATTTTCCTTTTCTTTATAGATCGAGAAGATCATATTTTTATAACTCTTTTTGAACAGTTTTATGTTTGGACATTGCTTTAATTCCATATTCAGTTTGTTCCATAGTTTCACTCCTTGAACAGAAACACAAAAGCCTTTTCTTGTAGTACGTATGCTTTTCATACAAGTTTCACACAAGACAGATACAAACTTTATAAGATTTATATATATCTTTTCCATATGGGTAGAGTCTAAGACCCAACCTGACACATAAACATAGACAAACAGGCAAACACAGACACAAACATGCATTCCCACCCTCATGCACATATATACATATACTCAGCACTCACTCAACATGGAGACAAACAGAAATGAACACTGTACACACACTCACACTCCCCAAATATACTCTATATACCCAGGTCTAGGCACCATCACCCCCATCCCCACGCCTCAGATGGCAAACAGAGAACAGGGGTTTATCATAGTTTTATCATAGTATAATCTTCATGTGCTTGATCCAAAGCACACTGTCTGTGTACTCACTACCTAATTTATAGCCAAAGTATTCACTCACTGTCTCTCTACTGTATCGCTAGCTTAGCTTAGCTCGTAGCCAACTCACTAGTAGCATGATTACTCGGCTTTGCACCCTTGATTCATCCGTAGCTAGCCAGGCCCCTGTAGCTGGTGCAGCCGAAGATAGCGTAGGCCCCGCTTGCTGTTCCCCGGCAGACCCCAACTTGTGCTTGCACTGGGAAGAGGGGGTAGGGGCGGTAATTACACTCGCAGTAGCACAGGAACAGAGCAGGAGGGAAAGAGAGCCAGGGACAACAACGTCACATTAGAAAGGTATAGTAATCATCCACAACTATTTTCAGATGCAGATGATAAAGGATTCAGAAAGTTTATTCATGCAGACCCATATGACAGAGAATGTGCATCTTCCTTTTGTTTTGCATATTTTAATTTATTTATTTTTTTTATAATTCAAGTATTTATTAGATTTTGCATTTTATAACAGCAAATACAGAGATGCAACAACCAAAAGCAAGAAGCAAACAAACAAAAACAAACAAACAAAATAAATAACTAAAATAAATAAATAAAAAACCAACAAAACAAAAAAAACACAACGAAACAAAACAAAACAAGTGAGGTTTTAACATCTGTTGTATTAAACTCAAATGTCCAAGTCAGGTAGACATGTAGGTGCAAAAATTGTCCCACTGTTCCAGCGCAGCTTCTGTCACATGATGTATTTTTCCCAGCATCTTTTCGCACGCAACATTCCCAATCATTCTGTCTTTCCACATTTTAAGCGTTGGAATATGAGAGTCCTTCCAGTGTTCCAAAATGACACGGGCACATGTTACCAATGCAGTACTTAACACTCTAAACTGGTGTTTACTTAATTGCGGCACCTCTCCTTTGTCTCCTAGTAAACATAATTTAGGTGATCTGGGTAGGTTACAAAGTGTCCACCCCTGCAAATAATTCAGTACAGTGTTCCAAACTGGAAAAACCAGCGGGCATTCCCAGAGGGCATGTATCAGAGTACCTTTGGCTTGTTGGCATTTCCAACACAAGTCATCTCTACCAATCCCCATTCTATACAGCCTTGAAGGAGTATAATAGTATCTGTTAAGAATTTTGTATTGAATAAATTTTCCCCTGGCTTCCCTAATGTATAATCCATTGTTCGACAATATAGAATCCCATGTATCTTCATCCATTGTACGCCCTAGATCCCTTTCCCATACTTTTTTCAGGCTCTTATTTATATTGTTTTTAATCCATGGGCAAATATTATACCATTTCGCAGCTGTACACAGAAATGGGGGTAGTAGCATGAAATTCTCTATCGAGTTACTTTCACATGTTATTGTAACTCCTCCTTTTAAACAGTTTCTTATTTGCAAATACTTCCAGAAATGACTGTTACCCTCTAAACAAAACTTTTTTTTAATATCCTCATACGACATGAAAACACCCCCTTCAAATAGGTCACTAACAGTTCTGATACCTCTTCTCAGCCATTGTGTCCAGTAAACAGTCTGCTTACCAATTTTAATTTTAGGATTATACCACAAGGGGGCATACTTCTGTACATATGGCACAAGTTTGTATTTCTTATGCACCTCCAACCATACCATTTTCGAAAATTTCAAAATAGGGTTTTGCGTCTTACCGTGATTATTCACTTTTTGTGATAAAATATCAATTGGTGTGAATGGAGATGCAAGCTCTTGTTCTATTAAAATCCAGTCTATATTATTTTTCCCTGCCCAATGTTTGCCTAATCTAGCCATTTCAAAAGAGATACTATAATACTCTATATTGGGCAGGGCTAGTCCCCCTTCTTTCTTACACTGAACAAAAATATAAACGCAACACTTTTGTTTTTGCTCCCATTCCCCATGGGATGGACGTAGAGACCTAAAATTCATTCCAGATACACAATATAACCATCCCTCCCAAACAGTGGTCACAAATCAGTCCAAATGTGTGGTAGTGGGCACATCTGCTATATTGAGATAATCCATCCCACCTCACAGGTGTGCCACATCAGGATGCTGATCTGACATCATGAGTAGTGCACAGGTGTACCTCAGACTGCCCACAACAAAAGGCCACCCTGGAATGTGCAGTTTTGTCTCACAGCAAAATGCCACAGATGCCACAAGCAATGAGGGAGCGTGCAATTGGCATGCTGACAGCAGGAATGTCAACCAGATCTGTCGCCCGTGCATTGAATGTTCATTTCTCAACCATAAGCCGTCTCCACAGGCGTTTCAGAGAATATGGCAGCACATCCAACCGGCCTCACAACCGCAGACCTCGTGTAACCACACCAGCCCAGGACCTCCACATCCAGCAGGTTCACCTCCAAGATCGTCTGAGACCAGCCACCCAGACAGCTGCTGGAACAATTGGTTTGCACAACCAAACAATTTCTGCACAAACTGTCAGAAACCGTCTCAGGGACGCTCAACTGCATGCCCGTCGTCCTCATCGGGGTCTTGACCTGACTCCAGCTCGTCGCCGTAACAGACTTGTGTGGGCAAATGCTCACATTCGATGGCGTCTGGCACGTTGGAGAGGTGTGCGCTTCACGGATGAATCATGGTTCACATTGTTCAGGGCAGATGGCAGCTGAGAATGTCCCAGTTCTTGCATGGCCAGCATACTCACCGGACATGTCACCCATTGAGCATGTTCGGGATGTGCTTGACCGGCGTATACGACAGCGTGTACCAGTTCCCACGAATATCCAACAACCTCGCACAGCCATTGAAGTGGAGTGGACCAACATTCCACAGGCCACAATTGACAATCTGATAGACTCCATGCGACGATGTGTTGCACTGCATGAGGCAAATGGTGGTCACACCAGATACTGACCGGTTCTGGGTCCCCAGACCCCCAATAGCGCAAAAAACTGCACATTCCAGGGTGGCCTTTTGTTGTGGGCAGTCTGAGGTACACCTGTGCACTACTCATGATGTCAGATCAGCATCCTGATGTGGCACACCTGTGAGGTGGGATGGATTATCTCAATATAGCAGATGTGCCCACTACCACACATTTGGACTGATTTGTGACCACTGTTTGGGAGGGATGGTTATATTGTGTATCTGGAATGAATTTTAGGTCTCTACGTCCATCCCATGGGGAATGGGAGCAGTAACAAAGGTGTTGCGTTTATATTTTTGTTCAGTGTAGATTGGGACAGTCGATTTATGTTAATACGGGGTTTACCACCCTTCCAAAGAAAATCTTTTATCATATTATTGTAGCTTTGCAACATCCGTCGCGGGATACACATAGGCAGCATTCCTGTATAATAGTTGATGAGCGGTGCCACAACCATTTTAACTGTGTTCACTTTTCCCCACAATGTCAAATTTAGTTTACTCCATTTACCCAAGTTTTTATTGATCTTGTTTAATAATTTTCCCATACTGTTAGCCATAATATCCTCAATATTGGGGTCCAATTCAATTCCAAGATATTTCATTCCCTTGTCCACCCACTTAAAGTTAAAGCCCGATATTAAGTTATGACTGCAAGCCTGGGAAACTGGCATCGCCTCTGATTTATGCCAATTAATTTTGTACCCCGAAAACATTGAGTATGTATTAATCACCTCTAATAGTTTTGTGATAGAATTAGTTGGGTCTTGGTTTAATATCAGCACATCATCTGCATACAGGAATAATTTGTGTTCTCTGCCTCCCCCAAATACACCTTTAATCTCTGCATTTTCTCTGATTTGAATAGCTAATGGCTCTAAAAATATTATAAATAGCAATGGGCTTAAATTGCATCCTTGACGTGTTGATCTGGAAATACTAAAAAAAGGAGAAAGTACCCCATTTGTAAATACAGCTGCATCTGGACCAGAATACATGGTTCTAATCCATCTGCAAAAATTGTCACCTATTCCAAACTTTTCCAGGGCTGTGAACAGAAAGTTCCACTCCACCCTATCAAAAGCTTTCTGTGCATCTAAAGATATAGCCAATACAGGATTTGTGTTATTTCTATTCAGCCACAGCAGGTGTAGTAATCTCCTCATATTATCAGAAGCAGATCTATTCTTGATAAACCCTACTTGATCTTGATGAATAATTTGTGGTATTACAACCTCCAACCTTGTTGCTAAAACTTTGGATAGAATTTTGCAATCCACATTGATTAAACTTAATGGTCTGTAATTACCTGGATCAGTTAAATCCTTGTCACCTTTTGGAATTAGTGATATTACTGCCTGATTAAATTTGCAGGGAGTCGTCCAAATTCAAAGGCTTCATGTAATACTTCAGTTAGAAAAGGACATAGCAAATCTATAAATTTATGGTAAAATTCTGCTGGGAATCCATCTATTCCTGGTGACTTCCCAGCTTTCATTGCACGGATAGCTTCTTTTACTTCTACCTCAGTTAGTGGAGTTTCCAATTTGTCCCTACCCTCTTGTGAGATTTTTGGTATTTTCATTTTATCAAAGTATGTACTCAGCAGATCCATACTTACTTTGTTATCGGACGTGTATAAATCTTGATAAAATATTTGAAAAATTGTGTTAATCTCTGAAGAAGATGTAACTAATTTATCATCCTTTTTAACTGCCGTAATAACATTCTGATTGTCCATTTGCTTAAGTTGTCTGGCTAATAGCCTGCCTGTCTTTTCACCATTCTCATAGAAATTAGTTTTAAGACGAAAGAGGGCATACTCTGCTTTTTTGTTATAAATTTTATGAAGATCATATTTAAGCTGGCAAATCTCTTTAAATTTATTATCATCAAATTTTCCTGCTAATTGTTTTTCCAATTTACTTATATTTTCCTCCAAAGTTCTTATCTTTTCCTTATCTTCTCTATTTTTCTTAGAACTATAGCCTATGCACTTTCCACGAATAAATGCCTTCAAAGCATCCCATACAATAGCCAGCCTGTTCGTAGATCCAACATTCACCTCTAAAAAATATCTTATATCCTCTTTTAGGGTTGATACAAATTTTTCGTCCTGCAATATGCTTGAGTTTAGTCTCCACCTACCCGTTCTGTTCTTTTCGACATTTAGATTTATGTGCAATTCTACTGGTGCGTGATCTGTTAAAGCAATCACACCAATGTCACAGTTTACTACTAAATTGACACATGATTTAGAAATCAAAAAATAATCTATTCGGGAATATGTCTTATGCGAATGAGAGTAAAAGGTGTATTCTCTTTCCATAGGGTGAACAAGCCTCCAAATATCTACCACACTGAGATCTTCTTTTAAAGCATCTATCGCTGTCCCAGTTCTAGTACTTGAAGTTGCATTAATGGCACTTCTATCAATATATTCATCCATCACATTATTAAAGTCTCCACCTAACAAGATCTGGCCCTTCATGTTCCCTAGCATCTTGTTAACCTCATCCATAAAATTAGGTTCATCCCTATTTGGGGCGTAAATATTGCACAGAACAACCTGAACTCCATTAATGAGAGCCTGCAGAGCCAACACTCGCCCGTCTTCATCCCGGCTTTCCTTCAATAATACAAAGTTTAGTCTTTTATTAATGAGTACCATGACACCACGACTCTTGCTTGATCTTGAGTTATGAAATACTTTCCCAATCCAATCCCTTTTTAATTTCAATGCTTCATTTTCATTCGCAAAATGCGTCTCCTGGATGTATGCAATATCAGCATTATGAGACTTGAAGTAGCTAAGCACTTTTTTTCTTTTGACTGGTGTGCCACAGCCATTTATATTCCATGACACAATATTAACGTCCACATTCCCCATGACTATGCCATGTTAAGGTATCTATAAGCCTTATATCTTCCAACCCATAACCATTTAACCTGTGCTGATAACCCTGCTTGAACCAGAACATAAGTTTAAACAAGAACAGTACCTCACCTATAGAATCTCTACCAAAAAATAAAAAACAAAAAACAACGAACATAAAAAAAGAAATAGCGCCGTCCAAAAAAGGAACATGACAGCGCAAAACCCCCGTGGGCAAAACTGTCTCTGGTCCGTGATGGTCCCGTGGACAGTGAACTGCTGTCCTCCTGCTGTCCCGTCGACACCCCAGGGAGCCCGCCCCCGTCTTATGAAATTATTAACGATGCGCTCCCATGCACGTAATTTAGCTTATTAACCCCTTACTCCACCACTTCCTGAAAGTTCTCACGCACGAATTTCTCTGCCTCCTCAACGCTGTCAAAGCTCTTCTGCTGGCCTTTCCATGTTAATCGAAGTTTTGCTGGATGTGCCAGAGTGTGCTTTATCTGATGCTGCCATAGCTTCTTCATTACTGGGGAGAAAAGCTTCCTCTGCGCCGCTCGCTCCGCGGTCATATCTTCATAAAATGACAAACGACAGTTCTCCCACAGTATTCCTTTCTTCTGTTTAGCGGTCATGATAACTTTTTGTCGTGCAGTGTAACGGAGAAATCTCACCAGCACGATTCGAGGTGGCTGACCAGGTCCCAGGCGTGGTCTTGTACTTCTGTGGCATCTTTCCAGCTCATATTCCTCCCCTCGTAGACCTAGGCCATCCGCGAGTATCTTCATCACATAATCATTTATGCTGCCACCACTTTCCAGACCCTCTTCCAGACCGATAAGCCGAACATTCTTTCTGCGGTTTCTGTTTTCCTGGTCGTCTACTCGGGCCCAAAGTTGTTCAAGCTTTTTTGCGTTTTTGCCATTATCTTCTGTTATGCTCCTCATTTTGTCTTCCACATCTGAAATGCGGCCCTCAGCTTCGGTCATCCGTATTTGGATTGCACTTATAGCGTTTTTAAGTTCCACCATATCTGACTTAATGTGAGATACATCGGCCGCAACACTAGTTAGGATAGTTCCAAGCTTAGTCATTTCGGCAAACAGGCCGCTTATATCCATCTTTGGCCCTTCTTCTTGGCTAGCAGGGCTAACCTTGGCACTGCTAGCATTACTTTCCCCCGCTGCCACCGTGGAGATCCGGGTTTGCACGCTCTTCTTCTTAGTTCCTGTGGCCATGTCTCTCAATAAGTTCGAGGACACTGATCTAGCAAGTCACCGCAGTGAGGAAATATATTATTTGGGAGCGTTTACCTTGTTTTAAAACTAATGTAGGGTCGACGGGGGTCAGAGACTCTCTATGGCGCAGCCATTCCCAAACGCTCCATCACGTGACTCATTTTAATTTATATTTAATTGTGTTGTGGTTTGCAGTGTTTTGTGTTGTTTCACTTTAAATTAGTTTGAAAGGAAAAAGCTGAAATTTTAAATAGTCAAAAGTTGAAATGTAAATAGTTGGTTTTTCTATTATATGATTTATTTATTACATTTTATGTGGAGTGAATAAATAAAAGTAAATTTACGGTGGCCCCTAGAGACAAACGCCAAAACACGTATAAACTCCAAAACACGTACAAACTCCAACACACGTGCAAACTCCAACACACGTGCAAACTCCAACACACGTACAAACTCAGAAGGACGTACAAACTCTAGAACACATAAAAAACACAACAGAAGTGCTCCAGGATGCTAGGCGCAGTGTTGAGCTTTTGTTACTTAGTGGCTACACAAGCCAGGAAGTACCAACGACTGGATTTGGTGTGTGGTAGTAACAGGTAAATGAACACTTTTTAAAAATTATTTGAATATATATATGAGTGCTTGTGTATAAATTAGAGATGGCACGATACCACTTTTTTATGTCCGATACCGATATCATAAATTTGGATATTTGCCGATACCGATATGAATCCAATATATCTATTTTTTAAACTGTTTTTGTATAAGTTCAAAGTCAAATTTAAAAAGACAACACACTAAAGCTATTCTCTTATACTTGCATGCAAGAAAAAGACTGCACCCAAAATATTGCTCACTTCAACAATGCATATCTCTTCATTTAAACTTTAGCACTGTTTAGCTGTCACCACTATTAAAACATCCATCCTGAAAGTGCGCAACATTATGCAGAACTTTAAATCTAGAAGTATTTAAAGTAACATTCATCTAAATAAAAGTGCAACATTATGCAGAACTTTAAATCTAGAAGTATTTAAAGTAACATTCATCTAAATAAAAGTGCAACATTATGCAGAACTTTAAATCTAGAAGTATTTAAAGTAACATTCATCTAAATAAAAGTGCAACATTATGCAGAACTTTAAATCTAGAAGTATTTAAAGTAAAATTCAAGTAAATAAAAGTGAAACCTTATACAGAACTTTAAATCTAGAAGTATTTAAAGTAACATTCATCTAAATAAAAGTGCAACTTTATGCAGAGCTTTAAATGTCGAAGTATTTAAAGTAAAATTCAAGTAAATAAAAGTGCAACTTTGCAAATTCGAAAACCCCTTTGGTACTGACAAAAGGTGCAATTTTAGCAGACAAAGCAATTGCTCTCCAAACCCTAAAAAAAACCAACTCCAACAACATTCTTGTAATAATGCATTTGTAATTTTTTTTCTCACTCTAACATGAGAGGTAGGTTCTTCTTCAGAAAGATCAACATTTCAACCTTCTCAGCTGTCAGCCTGCTTCTCCTTTCATCAATGATAATGGAGGCTGTACTGAAGAGTCTCTCGCTCTCAATACTTGTGGTAGGTGCACAGAGAAATTTAGCTGCTGTAGAAACCAGAGTGGGAAATCTAAGTTTGTTGACTTGTCAGTACAGCAGTGGATTATCTGAGCGTTGAATGGTTGGCTCACTAAGGTAAGTTTTCACTTCAATGCGTGCACTTTTCGTGGCTAACTGAGGAACAGGATTTGAGTGTTTTCCTTCAGGATTTCATCAAAAACACTTTCAAGTCTGCTTTGGCTGGAAGATTAGGGATGACATCAGATGCAGATGAGGATGATGCGCTTACCTCCTTGTGTGGGAAGCATTCCAAACTTGCAACACCTAGCCGGTCCATTGCCTTTTTTACATTGCTGGCATTGTCTCGCAAAACAACGTGGACTTTATTCTTCGGAATTTTCCACGCATTTAACATTTCCTCCATAGCTGCAGCGATGGACTCTCCTGTGTGAACCACGAAACTCTTTGGCCTGCAACACTGCTTTTTGCATTGTAAAACTCGAGTCTATCCAGTGTACAGTCAGGCTTAGCAGGGACAACGGACAAACGTCCGAGCTCCAGATATCAGTTGTGTCATGGTCTGGGTGAGCAGCTGGGATTTTCCATCAGTGCCAGAGCATCCTTGGCTCCGCCCGTGGGCAGGACTTTCTCAGCTTCACGCATCTGGAGCTAATTGGGGCAATCAGGCCAAAGAGGGATTTAAGCTCTGCGCTGTCATCTCCTCCCTGCCAGTTCGGCAGCTACCTGATGTTGGTAACCGGCTTGTTTGACTCACGCTGTTTCTTGTGCTTCAGGACCTATTCTCCAGTGTCGACTGCTGCTCACCACTTGGATCTCAGCTCCTTTCCACCTCACTGGGAAATATCTCCAAACCTCACCTGCCTGCCCTTCTGCTCACTCACCACTTTGGATCCAACGAACCCCAGGTCAGCCGTTTCACCTCCCCCTCGATACCACACCTCCACCTCCTGCAAGTAAGCTGAAAAGACTGTCATACTTACCCTCTCTGGTAATTCACTTCAACCCAGCTCTAACTCCACTCTCCTCTCTCCCCAGTGTGACCAATACTTAACTGGCTAGATCCAGTTGTCCTCACGTTCATGCCACGGCTACTGTAGGAGCCATATGAGTTGTTACCTTCTGACTAAGTGGGTTGGTTTAAATGGACTCACTGTATTGGTGCACGGGTGTGGGGCGTGTCTCATGGGTGTGGTAGATGATAAATGTGGTTGCACTCACCTGTTCACAGCACCTGATGTTGATGAGCAGAAAGGTGGGGTGAGCATGAGGCAAAACTTTCTGTTGAGCGCAGCTTGAGCGCAGCTTGAATGATTTTGATGTATTTTGACTGTAACTTGATGTTTTTTGTATATTTGTGCACTAATTGATGCCATAGGCCAAGTTGTAATTTGGCATAGTAGTTAGTGCAGTTATTGGTGAGTTGCAGTTGTTTGTTTGTGCAGTCTGTGCATTTGTTTAATAGTTAATCCCATGTGCTGATTTATATATTGGACGGTTGCATGTGGAAATAAAGGAGCAAATGGTACAGAAGTGAATTTTATGCGTTTATTGTTGCGCGTCATCTGTGTCCTCATGTTTAGCCTGCCGCGGCCATAGGTTGGAAGAGCCGTAATAAATTGTCAACAGAAAAGTTTGTAGGTTTTATTGGATTATTCATATATAGATGAGTTTATTGATGAGAGTTTTATAGTTTGCTGTTGCCTTTGTCCACGCGACTTTTAGATTAAGCCTTTGGCTACACAAAACAGATTTCTTTCAGGAGTCTTGTTCCCCTGTTAGGTTTCAGCAGTACAGCTGCACTAGGCGTTGTACTGATTTACTTTCTAGTTATTGTACATCAGGCGGCTGAAGCCATTGGCTTGGGAGTACCGCCGCAGTTTGTGTTTAAGACAGTTTGTCTTCCTCACAGCTGACGGTATGGAGGTACATAAATACCCACCGCTAGTATGTACGGAAGACTAGGTTGAGTTAGTTAGGTTTAATAGGCAGATAGTGGGGGATATTGCTCCTGTTAATTGTGTGTGTCCAAGGTTTAGTGAAGGGAATGTCATCAAGTTGATGTGTTGGAATGAAGCTGTGTGGCATAGGTGTAGTTCAGCGTTTGGATTTTGTAATGTTTTGAAGAAAAATGGAGACACACCAATTAATACAATGTGGTGATGTGGATGGAAAGAAAAGACAGCCGAAACCGACTGCTAAGGGTTTGGAGAATCAGATTGAAAGGCTGCAACCAGAACGTCATACTAAGATTAATAAAGTTAAAAAGGTCATAAAGATTATTAAAGAATTAAAGCAATCTGAAGATAATGTTTCCACTGTTCAGACTCAGTTAGAGAATTTGTCTGTGTTGCTTATTGAGGCAACTCGTCTGCATGAAACCTTGCTTCCTTTGCTTCCTCAAGAAGAGCAAGAGAAACAAACTGCTTGGTTCATAAGTGTGCGAGCACATAATACTGAGTTTATGGAAGAGATAAAGAAATGGCTTCATGATGCAAAGGGAAACCCTCAGAGTAAAAATCAGGTGTCTGAGCTTGATTTGCCACATTTAAATCCACTTGGTATTGATTTCTTTGATGTATTACCTGCTGGAAATGGTTCTGGTGCTTCTAGGCACACCGGGAATGTTGGTAAAGGTGCTGCGATAGATGATGTTAATCCAAGTGATAGCATCTCTAATGTTGGAAATAAAAGTTGTAAGAAAAGTAAATCATCACTCAGTGGCTCAATGGTTTCATCTGCCTTGTCAGCACGCATAATGGCAGAAGCTGACATGGCTGCCCTTGTTCGACAGAGGTTGTTGAAAGAAAAGCATGCTTTGGAAGAACAAAAAATACAGCTAAGGAAAAGGAAGGAGCTGCTTGACTTAGAAACTGAAATAGCAGCCTCAGCAGCAAAGGTGAATGTTTTAAAAACTTCTGAAATGTCCCGAGTCTCAAGTGCTGTTAATGTTAAGTCTGATGGTATGAATTCATACTTAGAGCGAGAACAGGGGAGTTTAGCCTTTTTAAATCCTAATGCTCCAACGTTCAAACCTGTGTTACCAGAGCAACCATATCAGGGTGTTGATGCAAGTGATCATCAAGCGCAGGTATTGGATGTAAGGCCCAAGGTTAAAAATACTTTTCAGCCCGAGGTCGTTTCGTTGGAAAAGTCAGAGACTAAGTTACATCAAGTATTTCCAGGTGCAGTTTCGACTACTCAGATGATGTTGCAGTCTCACGCACAATCAAAACCTCTTACACATACAGTGCAAGGTAGGGAGGGTCATGATCATCTAGTCACAGTTTTGAAGAAACAAAATGAAATTACAACTTTATTAGCTGAGCAGCAGTCTCTGTTTTTGCTACCAAGGCGTGACATTCAGTTATTTGATGGTGATCCTTTGCAATATCAAACATTTATGAGAGCTTTTGAGCACATGGTGGAGAGTCAAGCTCACAGTGCTAAGGATTGTTTATATTTTCTCGAGCAATACACTAGAGGCCATCCAAGAGAAATGGTCAGAAGCTGTCAGTATATGCCTGCTGAGTATGGATATGCTAAAGCTAAATCTTTTTTCCAAGAGAACTTTGGCAATTCGCTGAAAATTGCTGCTGCCTACATTGAAAGGGTCAGTAAATGGCCACCTATAAAATCTGATGATGTGAAGGCTTTGCAGGAATATGGGTTTTTATTAAGGCAATGTTGTAATGCAATGGGAGACGTTGAGTCCTTGCATGAGTTGGATGTCTCTGCTAATATGCAAGCAGTTATAAAAAAGTTGCCTTATAAGCTCAGGGATAAGTGGAGGAATGTTGTCTGCGAGCTGCAGGAGAGGTTTCAACGTAAAGTGGTTTTTTGCGACGTTGTTGAGTTTGTCGAAAGGCAAGTTAAGATTGCAAGTGACCCGTTGTTTGGAGATATACAGGATCCTCCAACAGCCATCAGAAAAGAGGCGAGGAATGATAAGTCTCAGTTTTACCCTAAGGCTAAGCGGAGTAGTTTTGCTACTACAGTGGCCAAGGTTGAAGGGAAGATTGAGCCAGCATTGAGGCGAGAGAGTGGTTCAGTTGTGACCAAGGTTTGCTTGTTTTGTGGAGCACGGCATATGTTGGATTTGTGTCCTTCATATGAAAGAAAGTTGCACTGTGACAGATTATCTTTTTTGAAAGAGAATGGTGTGTGTTTTGGTTGTCTGCACATTGGGCACAGAAGCAAGGACTGTAGGAAACGTCTCTTGTGTAAAGTCTGTAATCAGAAACACCCCACGCTCTTACATATCCACTCCAAGCAGAGGGAAAGTGTTGCAGTGCAAACTATAGGAGGGAGAGAACCACCAGATGAAGGTCCTTCATGTGCTGTGCAAAGCAGTGGTGTTACTGGGGCCGGTGAGCAAAATAGTGCTCTATCCGTAATACCAGTTAGAGTAAAATCCAAGAAAGGTAATCAGTCACTGATAACCTATGCTTTTCTAGATCCTGGGAGCTCAGCTTCATTTTGTACTGAAGGGCTCATGAATAGGTTGAATCTTTCAGGAAGGAAAACTGGCATTCTTTTGCGGACAATGGGTCAGGAGAAAATGGTCAGTAGTTATGTGGTTTCAGATTTGGAAGTAGCTGGTTTGGATTTAGATCACTACTGTGACTTGCCTGACTTATTTACTCAGAAAAGCATGCCTGTTCATCAACGTAATATTCCCCAACAGGAAGATCTCGATAGATGGCCACATTTGCGCCATATTAAGATACTGGAGATAAATTCCGGGGTAGACCTGTTGATCGGGACCAATGTGCTCAAGGCTTTAGAGCCATGGGAGGTTGTTAGAAGTCAGTATGGAGGTCCCTATGCAGTAAAAACTGCTGGGTTGGACAGTGAATGGTCCTCTCAGAGAGGATTGTAAGACTGACATTTTTGATGTGAGTGTCAATAGGATTTCCGTGGCAAGATTGGATGAGCTGTGGGAACGTCAAATGAAGGCTGATTTTCCAGAATGTATTCAGGATGAGCAGTTTGCTTTGTCTAGAGAAGATCAGCAGTTTATGAAGTCAGTGATGGACTCTGTTAAGTTGGTTGATGGTCATTACACCATTGGTTTACCTTTTAGGTGCATCCAGGTAAACATGCCAAATAATCGGAAGGCTGTAGAACAGCGAGCTATGAGCCTTAAACGAAAGTTTATTAGGGATGGTTCATTTCATGTCGATTACACCAGTTTTATGACTGAAATCATTTCTAAAGGGTATGCAGAGAAGGTGCCTGCTGAAGAATTTGATCGCTGTGATTGAGGATTGTGGTATATTCCACATCATGGGGTTCATCACCCACAGAAGAAGAAGTTGCGAGTTGTCTTTGATTGTGGTGCTTCGTTTCAGGGAGTGTCTCTGAATGGACAACTTCTGGAAGGCCCAGTTCTCACTAGCTTGCTAGTTGGGGTCATAACTAGGTTCCGAAAAGAACCTGTGGTACTCATGGCAGACATTGAATCCATGTTTTATCAGGTCAGAGTACAAAGAGATGACTCAGATCTGTTAAGGTTTCTGTGGTGGCCAGACAGAGATCATAGTCAGGATCTGGTGGAATATAGAATGAAAGTACATCTCTTCGGAGCCACCTCATCCCCAAGTTGTGCGAATTTTGCCTTGAGGAAATGTGCAGAGGACAACAGAGATCAGTTCAGACTAGAGGTTGTCAACAATGTTTTACATAATTTCTATGTGGATGATTGCCTTATCTCTGTTGGTTCTGAAGAGGAGGCAGTACTTGCTGCCATACCTCAGCAAGAGCGATCCAAGGAGGTTAAGGATTTGGATTTGGATAGTGATGTGTTGCCGGTAGAGAGAGTACTGGGTGTACAGTGGTGTATCCAATCAGATACATTCAAGTTTAAGATCACACTTAAAAACAAACCTCCCACATGGAGAGGGATATTGTCCCTTATGAGCTCAATCTACGACCCATTAGGGTTTTTGGCACCTGTGGTGCTGTCTGCTAAGTTGATCCTTCAGAAACTGTGCAGAAGTCATTGGGGTTGGGATGATGTGTTGCCAGTTACTGTTGAACAAGAATGGACAGTTTGGCTAAATGATCTTTGCCTTCTTGCAGATTTTAAGATTGACCGGTGCCTTAAACCTTCTGATTTTGGAGATGTAGCTTCTGCTCAGTTACATCACTTCGCAGATGCAAGCAAGGAGGGTTATGGCACAGTCACTTATCTGCTGTTGCGCAGCACCCAGAATCAAGTGCATTGTGCGTTTATAATGGGTAAAGCAAGAGTGGCTCCACTGAAACAAACTTCCATTCCTCGCATGGAGTTGACAGCTGCCTTAGTTGCGAGTAGAATGGATAAGATGTGGAGAAAAGAGCTGCAAATGCATTTGCAGGAGTCAGTATTTTGGACTGATAGTACCTCGGTGTTAAAGTATATCAGAAATGAAACCTCAAGGTTTAAAGTATTTGTAGCAAACCGGGTGACCGAGATACTTAAAGTGTCCAAACCTTCTCAGTGGAGATATGTTAATACATCATGCAATCCTGCTGATCTAGCTTCTAGGAAAGTTAAGGTGCAAACCTTTTTGAAGGATGATTTCTGGTTGTCAGGGCCAAAGTTTCTCACCAAACCAGAAATTAATTGGCCAGTAAACCTTGATTTTGGAAAGATCTCCATAAATGATCCAGAGATTAAAATGACCGTTTTAGTTAATGCTGTTGATGCAAATGAATACAAGGATGGTGCGATGAAGTTCATTACTTATTTTTCTTCGTGGACTCGTCTGAAAAGGATGGTTGCATCAATTCTTAGATTCAAAGGTTTGTTGCAGGAACTTAGTAAAAAGACGAAACAGCTGAAAGAGAGCTTTGCGTCTAGCGTGACTAAAGAAAATCTTGAGGAAAAGCTTAAAAGAGAGTTGCAAACTGTCAAGGACCATGCTGCTAAAGGATTTCTCTCGGTAAAAGAACTTAACAAGGCAGAGAATGCAGTTCCTTGCTTTTGTCAAAGGAGGAGATATTCAGATGAGATCAGTAGGTTGCAGAGGGGTGAAAGGGTGAAGAAGAGTAGTGAGCTCTATAGGCTTAATCCTAAGCTTGAGAATGGTGTGTTGAGAGTGGGAGGTAGGCTTAGTAGAGCAGCTATGCCTGAAGATGCAAGGCATCCCGCAATTATAGCCAGGGATCTGCATATTTCTCACCTGGTGCTTCAACATGTACATCAGAAAATAGGGCATGGTGGACGTAACCACATGCTGTCCGAATTGCGGCAAAGGTATTGGGTTCCAGGTGCAAGCATTGCCATAAGGAGGATTTTGGCTAAATGCATTGTGTGTCGCAGACTTCATGCAGCATCAGGATATCAGATGATGGCAGACCTTCCACAAGATCGCATCTCACCAGATGAACCTCCATTTTCTCGGGTTGGAGTGGATTGTTTCGGACCTTTTCAAGTTAAGCGTGGAAGGTGTGAAGTAAAGAGATATGGAATTATCTTTACATGCCTGGCAGTGAGAGCTGTGCATTTAGAGGTGTTGTCATCTTTGAGCACAGACTCTTTTATTAATGCGCTCCGTCGATTTATATCAAGGCGGGGTCAGGTATTGGAGATACGATCGGATAATGGTACAAACTTTGTGGGTGGCGAACGTGAGTTGAAAGAGGCAGTGGAAGGATGGAATCAGGCACAGATTCATGAGATGCTGCTGCAAAAGGGCATAAAGTGGATTTTTAATCCTCCTGCTGGTTCCCATCATGGCGGTGTTTGGGAACGTCTCATAAGGTCTGTCAGGAAGGTGTTAAATTCCATTTTGAAAGTGCAGAATTTGGACGAAGAAGGCCTTTGTACAGTTCTTTGTGAGGCAGAGGCTATTGTGAACAGTAGACCAATAACCAAAGCCTCTACTAATCCTAATGATTTGGAGCCGCAATAGCTACGTTTCCACACCGCAGTTTGCCACGTCCTTGTGTTTTCACCCATATTATATATTCACCAATAAATTGTGATAAAACGCCCTCTTGCCTCCGCTCTGTGTGTCTGCGCTTGGGTTCTGTTCAGGTTGCTGGCCTCCATCCAGCGTGACAAGTTGTCATGCTTAACGTGAGAATTATTTCTAAACTTTCTGAGATGAACTTGCATACCTGTTTGTAATTGCCTGGGATAGCTTCCTCCGAGATGAAATGCCAGTTTGGCAGCATGTAGCGAGGCTCTAAATGCTCTCAATTAAGCGTCGAAAACCATCATTTTCCACAACAGAAAGGGGCTGGTCATCAAGCACAACAAATTCAACTATTTTCTCCGTTATCAGCTTCGCTCTATTGCTTTCCGGAGGGAATTTCTCATGTCTCTGAATATTTTCCAAAAGCGTTTTTTGATACGGTGCACTTTTCTGCTTAGCTTTGGAAGCCAGGCTAAATTCCGTGTCCCCCTTTGCGTGGTGTTTCTGTAAGTGTTTAATCATGTTTGTGGTGTTAAAATTCCCCAAACTGCTACCACCTCGCAAAACACTTGCATCACATACAGTGGGGCAAAAAAGTATTTAGTCAGCCACCGATTGTGCAAGTTCCCCCACTTAAAATGATGACAGAGGTCAGTAATTTGCACCAGAGGTACACTTCAACTGTGAGAGACAGAATGTGAAAAAAAAAATCCATGAATCCACATGGTAGGATTTGTAAAGAATTTATTCGTAAATCAGGGTGGAAAATAAGTATTTGGTCAATAACAAAAATACAACTCAATACTTTGTAACATAACCTTTGTTGGCAATAACAGAGGTCAAACGTTTACTATAGGTCTTTACCAGGTTTGCACACACAGTAGCTGGTATTTTGGCCCATTCCTCCATGCAGATCTTCTCGAGAGCAGTGATGTTTTGGGGCTGTCGCCGAGCAACACGGACTTTCAACTCCCGCCACAGATTTTCTATGGGGTTGAGGTCTGGACACTGGCTAGGCCACTCCAGGACTTTCAAATGCTTCTTACGGAGCCACTCCTTTGTTGCCCGGGCGGTGTGTTTTGGATCATTGTCATGTTGGAAGACCCAGCCTCGTTTCATCTTCAAAGTTCTCACTGATGGAAGGAGGTTTTGGCTCAAAATCTCACGATACATGGCCCCATTCATTCTGTCCTTAACACGGATCAGTCGTCCTGTCCCCTTGGCAGAAAAACAGCCCCATAGCATGATGTTTCCACCCCCATGCTTCACAGTAGGTATGGTGTTCTTGGGATGCAACTCAGTATTCTTCTTCCTCCAAACACGACGAGTTGAGTTTATACCAAAAAGTTCTACTTTGGTTTCATCTGACCACATGACATTCTCCCAATCCTCTGCTGTATCATCCATGTGCTCTCTGGCAAACTTCAGACGGGCCTGGACATGCACTGGCTTCAGCAGCGGAACACGTCTGGCACTGCGGGATTTGATTCCCTGCCGTTGTAGTGTGTTACTGATGGTGACCTTTGTTACTTTGGTCCCAGCTCTCTGCAGGTCATTCACCAGGTCCCCCCGTGTGGTTCTGGGATCTTTGCTCACCGTTCTCATGATCATTTTGACCCCACGGGATGAGATCTTGCGTGGAGCCCCAGATCGAGGGAGATTATCAGTGGTCTTGTATGTCTTCCATTTTCTGATGATTGCTCCCACAGTTGATTTTTTTCACACCAAGCTGCTTGCCTATTGTAGATTCACTCTTCCCAGTCTGGTGCAGGTCTACAATACTTTTCCTGGTGTCCTTCGAAAGCTTTGGTCTTGGCCATGGCGGAGTTTGGAGTCTGACTGTTTGAGGATGTGGACAGGTGTCTTTTATACAGATGATGAGTTCAAACAGGTGCCATTCATACAGGCTGACTAAATACTTTTTTGCCACACTGTAAGTTGCATTCGGCAGTCTTGCTTTTTTCGTCTTTTAGTTTGAAATAAGTCCACACTGCTGACATGATGGCTCTCAGCTCTCCCACACGATAGCCCCTCGATCACGTGACACAAACTGCTCTGACGTGCTAAGGTCATGACCTCGGTTATACCATGTTAGCGAGTTTTTGAGGTGCTTCTGTGATATTTACTGGATCGGATAAAATTTTTAAATTTCTCTCCGATATCCGATCCAGTAATTTACGTCAGTATCTGATCGATACCAATATTGAATATCGGATCGGTCCGTCTCTAGTTTAAATACACTAATTAATTTAGGTGATCTAGGTATATAGATGGCACTGTTTATGTGATGGCATGCCACATCTGGCCCGATCATGGTTTGGTTTTGGTTGGCCCAGGCTCATAGAAAACAGGTCTAGCCCGGATCTGGCATCAAGCTGGCAGTTCTGACTGACTGGTGTGATGGCAGGGTGTCTGTCAACCAGATGTGGGCCAGGTCTGGCAATGATGGCACTATTTATGTTCCTATTTTAGTTAGAAGACCCAAATGCCATGCTGCAATACTATAATGTTATGGAGCCAATGTTTCAAATGCAGGTTTGACAGGTTTGTGAGTGTACACTTTATCCAAA
Organism: Copadichromis virginalis; assembly: GCF_057382275.1. Taxonomy (NCBI): domain Eukaryota; kingdom Metazoa; phylum Chordata; class Actinopteri; order Cichliformes; family Cichlidae; genus Copadichromis; species Copadichromis virginalis. The sequence goes on from NC_140628.1 coordinate 1,230,277, forward strand.
GCCTAGTGAGGGTTTACTCATGTTTACCACTGAGTGGCTGTAGTCAAGAGGTAGAGCAGCCTACTGATCGGAAGGTTAGTGGTTCGGTCCCTGGCTCCTCCAGTCTGCATGTCAAGAGTGTGAATGTGTATGAATGTAGTTAGGCAGCACGCAGTTTAGAGAAAGTGTGTGGTTGGGAGAATGTGGCATGTTGTATAGAGCACTTTGAGTAATCCGGCAGAGTAGAAAAGCGCTATTAAGAATCAGTCCATTCACTGTCTGAACAGAGTTTCGTCATGTTACTTTTGTACTATTATGTTCCGGCACGTGTTGTTATTACATGGCTTGATTAAGGTACACATTAGGCTGACATCTGGGGCCAGAGCTGAAACTGTTCTGGGCAAGCACAGGGCCAGCAGTGTGTCTGCAACTGGCCCGTGGCTGCACACAACTTACACTTGGCCCACATACCACAAAGAATGACGGCCCTTTGGTGGCCCAGACCAGGTTTGCCAGAGGTGAGCCACAGATGGGCCAGCACAGGACCACCAGTGTGTCTGCAACTGGCTTTGTGCTGGCCCATGTGTGGGCCACCTCTGGCAAACCAGCTCTGGGCCACCAAAGGGCCATCATTCTTTGTGGTATATGGACCATGTGTAAGCACATTGTGTGGGCCAGATCCGGGCCATATGAATTTTGCTATCTGGGATACAGTATCCACATCTAAACCAAAGAATAAAACAGTTAAATGTAGATTATTAAATATAGTGTCTCTCCTTCAAGTCTCTGTTAGAACATTTATTATAATTGATCAACAAATCGATTTACTGTGCCTTACACAAACCTGGTTGCAGCAGGATGATTATGGTAGTTTAAATGAATCAACACGTCCCCGAGTCACTCTAACTACCAGAAACCTCGAAGCACAGGCCGAGGGGGCGGTGTGGCAGCAATTTTTCACACCAGCCTATTAATCAACCAAAGACCCAGACAGACTTTTAACCGGTCGCAGCAGATGGCCCCGCCCCTCCCTGAGCCTGGTTTTGCCGGAGGTTTCTTCCTGTTAAAAGGGAGTTTTTCCTTCCCACTGTCGCCAAAGTGCTTGCTCATAGGGGGTCATATGATTGTTGGGTTTTTTCTCTGTATGTATTATTGTGGGGTCTACCTTACAATATAAAGAGCTTTGAGGAGACTGTTGTTGTGATTTGGTGCTATATAAATAAAATTGAATTGAATTGAGGGGCGTGAAGACTCCCTCCCTCCGCCCACTCATATGTGGTGTTGCTGCATGCTGTTCTAAAGTGCATTTAAAACATGGGAGGGGCATGGCACTCCCTGCCAGATAGCAGCAGAGAGGCTGGCAGTTTTGGGTCTACATGTATTTAAACCTGAGAGGTCGGCACTGGGACCAGAGTTGAGATTGAATAAACAGACTGTCCTCTGGATGCTGTTTAGTGTCCCCACCCCAACGGGTCAAAGTACCCTCTCCCTTAAGCCAACTCCCCAGTTGACCCCATTAGAATATGGCTGACCGTCTCCGACCACGTCTTCGCCTTGGCGTTGTACTTCTCGTTGTTTTATCTTTGGTTTTATGTTCTCTAGGTGATTGTACACTAATAACTTATGACAGAGACACGCTCCTGAATCTTCGGTTTTCCTGTTCTCAACGACCTGACTGCCTTGGGACCGCCGGTGCCGCTATCCCCCTGATGCCTGTCTCCCCTACCTATGTGACCTATCCTCCTCTTCCCATGCTCCGTAGGAAACGCCTCAGGAAACGGGGTAGGAGGAGCGGCGTCCGTGTCCGCGTTAAGGCTTATATCAGAGCCATGGCTATGGACTTCCCTTCTACAAGCCGTGAGCTATCCCGTTTCTTCCACTATCTCAGCAGCCACTCTGCGGCTAGATTGCTAACCCACCGTTGGATTTGCTCCGTCGGCCTTCAAACCTACCATGCTCGCCCAGTGGCTTACCACTCTGCCCGATTTTGGATAACACCGCCTGGCCGCGGTGTTCAACATAACAACCTTTGCTCCTTGCGACGGGCTACTACAAAGGTCCTGGCCCCCCGGATTCGGTTGGCCTTATTTAATGTCAGGTCTCTTTCAAATAAGGCCTTCCTCCTAAATGACTTTTTTCTCACCTCGGGACTGGATGTCCTATTTCTAACGGAGACCTGGACTTCTCCGGGTGAGTTCATCCCCTTCTCTGAGCTTCTACCTCCTGACTGTGCCTTCTTTAGCTCACCTAGGCTAACTGGTAGAGGTGGTGGCTTAGCCTCGGTTTTCAAAAATAAACATGATGCACGGCTGCTATCCTCTCCAACCTATTCCAGTTTTGAAGTTCAGCTATTGGAACTGACGGGCTCTCGGACCACTTTGTGTGTCGTGGTTTATCGTCCGCCTAAATATCATAAGATGTTTATCTCTGAATTTGCTGATTTTTTGGGATCCGTTCTTTTTAAATATGATTCTGTTATTGTTTCTGGAGATTTTAACATTCATGTCTGCTGTATGAATGACCAATTGGCTAAAGACTTTCTTGTGCTGACTGATTCTTTTAATCTTATTCAGTGGGTGAATGAGCCTACCCATGTTCAAGGCCACACCCTTGATTTGGTTTTTTCATTCAATGTGGACATTTGCATTAAGGAAATCAGGAATACTGGTCTCTCTGATCATTCCCCGGTCATCTTCGATGTAGACCTGGGTGATACTGGACAATACCTAAACTCTCCTCTTTATCCTACGCGCACTATTAATGCCAATACTGTGGTCAACTTTATTTAGTATGCTGGATTGTTCTTCCCCACACACACTTGAGAACTCTACTAATACTCTTTTAACCACCTGTTCCTCGATTCTTAACATTGTTGCACCCATCAAAATGAAACGCCCTAGAACTTTCTCACAATGCTGGTTAAATGATTCTGTTCGTGCCCTACGACGTATATGTCGGCGTGATGAGCGGAAGTGGAGGAGTGATAGACTTCAGTCTTCTTATGATATTTTACGTATTAGCCGCTCGAAGTTCCAAACTGCTGCCAGAACGGCTAAAGCGGCTTTTCTCTCTAAAATTATTACCACTAATGGTGATAATCCACGAATTCTATTTAAAATTTTTAACTCTGTGGTGAACCCCCGTCCCTCTATGCCACTGCGGTCTTCCCCGGGTCTTTGTGGAAAATTCTCAAACTATTTTTTAGATAAAGTTTTATCCCTTAGATCTACTCTTCCTCTGGTGATTGATTGTATGTCTACTCCTGATTGTTCGGCCACTTTTTATCAATTTGAACCCGTTTCTCTCTCCACTCTGAAGCGTCTAATTGATAAATTGAACAATACTAACTGTGTACATGATGCTCTCCCATCCCGTATTGTTAAGGATTGTTTCAGTATAATTGGACCTTGTTTATTGTCCATATTGAACTGTAGGCATCAAGGGCGCTGCCCTGGATTGGTTTAAATCCTATCTCTCCAATCGGCTCTCTACGGTACATCTGGCTACATCCTCTTCCTCGGCTGTACCTGTTTGCTGTGGTGTCCCCCAGGGATCTGTGCTGGGCCCTACCCTTTTCTCATTATACTTGCTTCCTTTAAGTGCCATCTTTGAGAAATACCATATTGCTTATCACTATTATGCAGATGATATCCAGCTCTATTTTGAGCTAAACGACGATCTTGCTCTGTCTCTGAATAGCCTCAAAGAATGCATGTCTGAGGCCAAGAAGTGGTTGTTGTCGAATTCTCTTATCCTTAATGAGAAGAAAACCAAGATTATGATTTTTGGTAGTAATGCCCTTCGTGCCAAACTCCGGGATGCCTTTGGTTTTCTTAGTAGTTCTTTCTCTGATACTGTCAGGAATCTGGGTGTCTTATTTGACAGCTCCTTTTCACTTGACAAACAAGTGTCTGCTGTTGTCAGATCTAGTTTTTACCAGCTTCGTCTTATCTCTAAGGCTACCCAGATAGCAAGGAAACATTGAAACAATGTTGAGTCAATATCAGGCTGTGTCATTGAATCAACGTTGAAGTGTGACGTTGACCTAACGTCACTCTTGCACCCTTTTTTAACGTTGAAACAACGTCAGGTTTTGACGTTGAATCAATGTTGAAACCTGACGTTGATTCAACGTTATATTTTCTAATACTGTTGACATTGAAACAATGTCAGATTCTGATATTGAAACACTGTTGAGCTATGGTGTTGATTTTCCACCTCTTTCGCACAGTTGCTTTTTATTAAAACAACAGTTAAATCATGACTGGAAATCTACCTTTCTTTATAGGTATTTTAACCAATACTAAACTACTGCATGTTTCCATCAATACTTCAACCACCTAAACACATAATTGTACTTATTCCTTAAATTGGACACCCTTTATAAAAAAAACCTAAATGTGTCACAATGTATCATGTCAATATTAATATCCTAAAATAAGAAAGCATTGCATGTGATGTAACAGAGAAAAAAAATAAACAAAAAAAGGTCAATAGGCATGTTTCGTTTGCTAAATACTTTATTAAAAGACAGTTTCCTATTTACGTTTATATGATTCACAGAAGTTTGTAATTTTTTGCATGATGTGCGTCCTGCACCACCCAAACGATCTGGGGCGTATCGGAGCCATTTCTGCACTGCTTGTGCAAAGACAAACTCGGACATAGAGTTTGCCCCTAACTGCTGCGTCAGGCTCCAATCAAGGCAAAGCGTCTCACCTATAGACACGTTTTAAGAGATGGAATTAGCGTGTCTCATGTCTTAAATGTGTATGCAAGTGCTTGTGTGTTTAATCAACAGGCCGTTGTTATGTATTTAAATCACATCTGACAGCTATTACACTTTATAGTTACAAAGTGTACATAACCTTTATATACTTACCATTGCCTTATTTGCCTCTTGTGATTGAAGAGGTGCCTCTGCATTGTTTAGCTCCTCAATGTTGTGCAAGGGCAAATCCAGAGGCAGTACCCCAGCATCTACCGATTCATTGCAGCCGGTATTGCGGATGGCTCTGACCTCCTCACGGAGTTCGTTAACAGCTCTCGTCAGGTCTGACAGAAAAAGATAACTTTTTTTTTTAAAGTATTTAAGAATACAGACAACTTGTCAAACGTTTCCTTGTGTCACACACAGATATGTACAAAGACACTAGACAGTATTTTATTACCTGGTATTTTCACTCGAGGGGCCTGGGGAAACCATTTTTTTGTGGGCTGCTCATCCTCTGAGTCACTATATGTGTACAGGGGATTTGGTCTAAAGAAAAAAAGTTGAAAAGGGTCATAAGTAATTACAAATGTGCTTTTGGAATATTTTTTCCTAAAGTTACAGTTTGATTTATAACAACACACACAGGAAACGGAGATGTGCAAGAAGGTACAGTATACAAGGAATTTTTGAAGTGCACAAGTGTACACGGTTTTGCATTTATAAAAAGTTTACAAGCTTCCACTTTTTGGACTATATTATGTGGTGATATAGCAGTATGCAAGCACCACAGATATGTATAAAAGACAAGATCATAAATTCTTAGCAATCAAAGATATGTTTGTGAAATAAAAAAAGTTTTACTTGTGCTTTCTTTTATGACTGGTCTGAGTTTCAGCTTCGGACTGAAGGTCAGACATATCACAGTGTTCACTTAGATATTTCTGAAGACTGCGTTCTGCTTCGTGAAATGTGTCTGGAAGTACAAACACAATGTATGGCCAGACATAAATTAGGACACGAAAAACTTGTTATTGTTACATTTATACAACACCAATCCAGATGATACCCACCATGGCTTATTAGAAGTCGGACTGGTGCATAGGTGAGCCATGTTGCACCAGGATGAACTCTCCTCTTTACTGCGTCGTGGATCCTGAATGTGTCTCATGGAGGATATGGAGGCCATGACAATTTCTCCCCATTTATCCATGATCTAGGGACTATTTCTGTACCACCAGTGCTAAACTGCACAATGCACCAGTCTTTCATTTTTATCTTTTTTTTAATTTGGAGTCCTTTTTTGCCCTGTCTAGGATAAACAGGAAACAGATAATTACAATATATTTCATAGTCACTACAAAACTTGATCTATTGATTGAACTAAATAATAAATAATAGCTTAAAATGTATATAGGCAACAATTACAAGCAAACCCGTATATGTAAGCATTTAAACACTGAAGATAATAAAATTAACAGTATTTTGTCTAAGTCTGCCATTGTAGGAATTCATGGCACCGAGACAAAAACTTGGCGCACAGTGTGGCGTCAAAATAGGCGCACACCTTTGACGCTGCGTTTTCTCCGTCTTACTCGTCCACACGTAAATGCTAAACGCAGTTTACGTGTGGACAAAAGGTGCAAACGCAAGTTAGGTGAGCGTGCAGCGTAAAGTTTGAATTGAGTGCGAATCGAAGCGGGTGCTCACCAATCATTAAAAGTAACAAAGTCATTGAACACATTTATACAGTTACCTTTACGTTTATCAATCACAGATTTACAATTTTTTGTAGTACTATGCTAAAAAGCAACTACAGAGCGAAAGTCTGGGTCAAGCGCCGAGGCGACAGCAAGAACAAAGGAACCCTTGAAGCGTTAAAGCTAGCTTTGTAAGGGAATATAACGGAAAAGTATGAAACGAAAATGTTTTCTTTGTTGATAGACTTTGTTTGCAGTGCAATTTATTTGTTGCCGGATTGTAAGATGAAAGTAGACAATTTCGGGCTCCCACATTTTATCCGAAACTTTACATTAACAAGTTTGTTTGTTTGTTTTTACTGTTATTCAAATGCAACCGTGGAAATAACGAATAGAACAAAAGTCATTCATTCTTACCTTATACTAATCGTGGCGCAGGCCAGTGCAGTGCATGAACTGATGCCTTCTCCGGTCAATTCCGCTGAGAGTAAATCTAATGTCCCGCTCTACTGTACAAGACAATGGTTACCTGGAGGGATGTACCAATGTGATAGGGGTGCTGCGGAATAGTCCAAGTGGTAGCAGCTTTAATTTCCCGCTCAACTATAAATCGATGGTTTTTCAACGTGATTGTTGTCACCTTGTCAACTATAAATAGATCAACAATCAACGATGACAGAACAACAGTGAATCAATGTTATTTCAATGTCAGTGTCAGGTTTCATCAGTATTTCAATGTTGTTTCAACATTGGTTTTGTGTTGACATTTCAATCCTGACGATTCTGATGGTTCAGATGGAAAATCAACATCTGTTCAATGTCTCCTTGCTATCTGGGTAGGCGCTATATCCCGCATAAAGATCTCGAAAAGCTCATCCACGCCTTTGTAACATCGAGGCTAGACTATTGTAATTCACTTTATTGTGGTCTCCACTCTTCCCTTTTACATAGATTACAGACAGTTCAGAATGCTGCAGCTCGCATTCTAACTAAAACCAAGAAGTTTGCCCACATTACTCCTGTCCTTGCCGATCTGCACTGGTTGCCTGTCAAATATCGTATTCAATTTAAAATTTTGTTGTTTACTTTTAAAATTACTAACAACACTGCACCCAGCTACCTTAAGGACCTTTTAAACCCTTATGCTCCTGCTAGGGCTTTAAGGTCATCGCCACAGTTACTGCTGGCTCAGCCCAGATCTCGACTTAAGACTAGAGGTGATCGATCATTTGCTCTTGTTGCACCTGTGCTGTGGAACAATCTCCCGATTGGCATCCGGGCATCTGATTCTATTCATTCTTTTAAATCACAGCTTAAAACATATCTTTTTAAACTTGCCTTCTCCACCTTTTAATTGCTGGTTTGTTTGTTTGTTTGTTTGGTTGCTGTGACCTATTGACCTCTTGTATTAATTCCCTCCTATCTTTCTATTGGTGTCTTTTATTATGGTGGTACAGCTTTTATCTTGCTATTACCCATGTGCTGTAGTCATTCTTATTGGTAGCTTTTATCTATGAACATAACTCGTTATTTTTATTTATCCGTTATCAATGTTTGAACCTTTTATTGTTTTATGTAAAGCACTTTGGTATGCCCAAGGCTTTTAAATGTGCTCTATAAATAAAGATTGTTGTTGTTGTTGTAATAGAATAGAATAGAATAGAATTCAACTTTATTGTCATTGCACATACACAGGTACAGGGCAACGAAATGCAGTTTGCATCCATCCAGAAGTGCTTTAGTGATATAGATATATTACAATATATATTAGCAATAATATAGATATGTGAGTATATTACAGAAATGGGTCTATTATGGTATGTTATAATGTACACGGTATGAAGTATGTTGTGAAGCTCTCTGCTTAGCTCTTACTGGGACAGTGGCGCGGCTGCCCCTCTGTGGGTCTTCCTTGGTCTCTTGTGTTCTGGGGGCCTCTGGATGTCTGGAGTTTTGATCTCCTCCATACCTGCTTGATACCATAGAGGACAGGGCTGTGGCTCCCCACACTCTCTAGCAGATCATTACATGGAGAAACCTTTGGAATGCAAGCATGCTGATCCACACAGGTATGCACACAGGTGTACACATGGGTATTCACAGATGCGGACTACAGCTTTCTTGGCTGCTGCCTCAAAGCACACTGTGCGCTGTCTATCTTGCGTGCTGCACAATATCGTTTATTATTTAGTAACTATTGATATCTATGACTAGCTAGTTTATTGTGATGGTGCTTTTTTTTTTTTTATTATTATGTTGCTCTTTGTTGTTTACTGTCTCCCCTGTTTTTTTTTTTTTTTTTGTTTTTTTTCTCTCTTCCCCCCCTTCTCACCGTCTCTTCTCCCCTTTGGTTTTCTTTCTTCCTCTCCCCCTCTTTCTTTCATTCTTTCCCCCTGTCCTATTTTAAAAAAAAAAAAAAAAAAAAAAAAGGATGACAAAGGATGAACTGAAGCTCCGCCATCACGTGATGTCACATGCTGCTGTTTCTGATGTCACTTCCAAAAAAAAAAAAAAAAAAAAGTGCATATTCTATAACTATACCGGTAAGTATGTACAGGCTGTAGTGAGTACAAGCTATGAACAGGATATAAATATGAAAAACTATACAGAATATGAAATAAATAACTTTACAGAAATCTGAGATATACAGCTATACAGAAATGGGAACTGTGCAAGTTGTAAACAGTTGTAGGTTAAAAATTATCGAATGTACAGAATGATTATTTACACAGAGCTATACAGTAGTGCAGTTAAGATAAGTGAGGGTGTAGATAGTTTCTACAGAGGCTATATAAAGTGCTAGTGGCTGTGAGTGGTGGTTCAGTCCATGTTATTATTGTGTGTTTGAGGGTACGGTTGTCCATTGTGGGTGTGTGTATGTTCAGTCCATGTGTTAACGTGGGTCAGATGTCAGGAGGCAGAGTTCAGGAGTCTGACAGCTGTGGGGAAGAAGCTGTTCCGGTACCTGGTGGTCTTAGTCCGGAGGCTCCTGTAGCGCCTCCCAGAGGGCAGGAGGGTGAAGAGTCCATGTGATGGGTGACTGGGGTCTTTGATGATTTTCCCAGCCCTTTTCAGACACCGCTTCCTGTAGATGTCTTTCATGGCAGGAAGTGGTGCTCCAGCGATGCGCTGGGCAGTTTTCACGACCCTCTGCAATGCCTTCCGGTCCGAGGCAGAGCAGTTCCCGTACCAGACTGTTATACAGTTGGTCAGGATGCTCTCGATGGTGCAGCGATAGAAGTTCACCAGGATGTCTGAGGACAGGTGGTTCTTCCTCAGAGTCCTCAAGAAGAAGAGGCGCTGGTGAGCCTTCTTGACCAGCTTGGAGCAGTTGGTCGTCCAGGTGAGATCCTCGGAGATGTGGACTCCCAGGAACTTGAAGCTGCTCACACGCTCCACAGCCGTCCCCTTAATGTGGATGGGTGGATGTGGGTCAGCATTCCTCCTGTAGTCCACGATGAGCTCCTTGGTCTTCTCGGTGTTATGCAGCAGGTTGTTTCTGTCGCACCACTCAGCCAGACGATCCACCTCCTCCCTGTAGGTGGCCTCATCGTTGTCACTGATGAGGCCAATCACCGTGGTGTCATCTGCAAACTTAATGATGGTGTTGGAACCATCAGCAGGTCTGCAGTCGTGGGTGAAGAGGGAGTAGAGGAAAGGGCTCATCACACAGCCTTGTGGTACACCGGTGTTCATCGTGATTGTAGATGAACAGTGGTTATCCAGCCGGACATGTTGGGGGCGGTTGGTCAGGAAGTCCAGTAACCATTTGCAGATGAGGGAGCTGATGCCCAGGTCTGTCAGTTTCCTGATGAGTTGTGAGGGGTGGATTGTATTGAATGCTGAACTGAAGTCTATAAACAGCATTCTGGCGTAGGTGTTGTTGTTGTCCAGGTGTGAGAGGACAGAGTGCAGTGCGATGGAGACTGCATCCTCTGTGCTCCTGTTCTGGCGGTATGCGAATTGGTGGGGGTCCAGGGTGGGGGGGAGACAGGATTTGAAGTGTGCTAGGACCAGCTGCTCTAAGCACTTAGTGATGTTGGGGGTGAGTGCTACTGGGCGGTAGTCATTGAGGCAAGATGGGTTGGAGTTTTTGGGTATCGGGACGATGGAGGTGGATTTGAAGCAGGCCGGTACCACAGCGTGGGCCAAGGACAGATTGAATATGTCTGTGAGCACTCCTGCAAGCTCCTCAGAACACGCTCTGAGAACACGCCCGGGGATGCTATCAGGACCTGCAGCCTTGTGGACATTAATCCTGCTCAGCACCGCTCCTACATCGGTAGGGGAGAGAGTCAGAGGTTGGTGGTCTGGCGTCACGTCTGCTTTGGTTGTGGTTGTGGGGTTCCCTCGCTCAAAACGAGCATAAAAGTTGTTGAGCTCGTTGAGGAAGGAGACATCAGAGGATGCGGGGGAGGGTTTGGTGGTCCTGTAGTCTGTGATGGTCTGGAGTCCTTACCACATGCGTCGGGGGTTGGAGTTGGAGAAGTGTTCTTCTACCTTCTTTTTGTAATGGTGTTTGGCTTTTTTGATGCCCTTCTTTAGATTAGCCCTGGCTGTACTGTAGGCGTGTGCATCTCCTGACCTAAAGGCAGTGTTGCGGGCCTTCAGGAGGAGACGAACATCCCGGTTCATCCAAGGCTTCTGGTTGGGGTACATGGTGATCCGTTTCTGGGTGGTGACACTGTCTGTGGTTTCGGAGATGTAATCCAGTACAGATGAGGAGTACTGGTCCAGGTCTGTGTGGGTGAACATATTCCAGTCTGTGTTTTTAAATCTGTCCTGGAGCACTGCGTCTGTCCCCTCTGGCCACACTTTAATTGTCCTCACAGCAGGTTTCACACGTTGGATGAGTGGTGAATACCGAGGTGTGAGGAACAGGGAGAGATGGTCCGATTGTCCAATGTGGGGGAGGGGTGTGGCTTTGTAGGCTCCAGCCAGGTTGGAATACACATGGTCTAAAGTCTTGTCTCCTCTGGTGTGGCAGGAGACATGTTGGTGGAATCTGGGGAGGACCGTCTTTAAGTTGGTGTGGTTGAAGTCGCCAGCAACAATAAAAGCAGCCTCGGGGTGTTTATTCTGGTGTTTGTTAATGGCTGCAGAAAGTTCTTTCATGGCCAACCTAGCATTAGCGTCGGGGGTTATATACACGGCAGTGAGTATGATAGAAGTGAGTTCTCGGGGGAGGTAATAAGGTCTGCATTTGACCATTAAAAACTCTGCATTAGGTGAGCAGTGACTCTCAGTAGTAGTGGAGTTCATGCACCAAGCATTGTTAATATAAATGCACAAACCTCCACCTCTGGTCTTGCCGGAGTCATCTGCTAGCCTGTCGCCTCGGTGTGTGTGGCGTCCTGCTAACTCGATAGCATTGTCCGGGCAGCTGTTGTTCAACCATGTTTCGGTGAAAAACATGACATTTGAGTCCATAATCCGTCTGTTGTTAGTGATGGAGAGCCGTATCTCATCCATTTTGTTTGCCAGAGAACGGACATTGGCGAGGAAAATACTGGGTAAAGGCAGCCGGTGTGATGTTAGCTTTAGCTTAGCCCGTAGCCCTCCGCGCCTACCTCGCCTTTGTTTACGATCTCGGCGCCGTCTGCGTGCACTTCCGCCCGGCCGGGGAGAGTGGGCAGCCTCCGGTGTTCTGGAGATCTCTGGGATGAGTCGGAGATCGGCGATAAAACTGTTGGAGTTATGAGTCCAGATGTCCAGAAGCTCTTGTCTGCTGTAGGTCAGCAACGCACAGCAATTCTGGACGAATAATCTGGTTAAAAGTAGATAAAAGTAGATTTAAAAAAAAAACGCTAAATAGCAGATTCTTAGGAACCCCCACTCCCTGGAATCCACCAAGGGCAGGAGGCCCAGGACCCACAGTAGCAGCAAAACCCCACAGAGCCTGGGGCAGCCCACCCAACCTCACCGCACAGGAAAACTACACCCACCCCAACATTCAATTAATTTCCATACCACATGAGACAATAGACACCCAGGTTGAGTTCATCCTCAGCTAGATACCCCCTATCTAGCAGAGTTACCCCTATAGGCCCCCCTCGCCAAGGCTGGGCCCCCGTGCATGCACCCACTCACAACCCCAGTGACACATCAACGAGGACCCAAGGCCCAGCCAGAGCCCCAACCCGGACTCAGAGCACCCCCAGAACCCCAAGCCCAGCCCAGACCCACCAAGGGGCAGCTAGGCTACCAGGCCGGTAATCTGGGCCGCTGGCACAGACCCTCCACCAGCCCTGCTGCACACAGCCACCAGAAAAACACTACCCAAGAGCCACCAAAGCCCCATCCAGATCATGTATCAAGACTAATATGATCTATCAGAATGTCTCTAAATTAGTTAGAATTAAGATTATTTTTATTTTTCTAGTTCATGAGGAGTGTGGTGGATTTTTTTTATGAGGTGCCGTAAGGGACATTATTACTGAAACGCTCTCACACACACAACTGAAACGCTCTCACACACACTACTGAAACGCTCTCACACACACTACTGAAACGCTCTCACACACACTACTGAAACGCTCTCACACACACTACTGAAACGCTCTCACACACACTACTGAAATGCTCTCACACACACTACTGAAATGCTCTCACACACACTACTGAAACGCTCTCACACACACTACTGAAATTTTAGCTCTCACACACACTACTGAAATTTTAGCTCTCACACACACTACTGAAACGCTCTCACACACACTACTGAAACGCTCTCACACACACTACTGAAATGCTCTCACACACACTACTGAAATGCTCTCACACACACTACTGAAACGCTCTCACACACACTACTGAAATGCTCTCACACACACTACTGAAATGCTCTCACACACACTACTGAAATGCTCTCACACACACTACTGAAATGCTCTCACACACACTACTGAAATTTTAGCTCTCACACACACTACTGAAATTTTAGCTCTCACACACACTACTGAAACACTCTCACACACACTACTGAAATTTTAGCTCTCACACACACTACTGAAACGCTCTCACACACACTACTGAAATTTTAGCTCTCACACACACTACTGAAACGCTCTCACACACACTACTGAAACGCTCTCACACACACTACTGAAATTTTAGCTCTCACACACACTACTGAAACGCTCTCACACACACTACTGAAACGCTCTCACACACACTACTGAAATTTTAGCTCTCACACACACTACTGAAATTTTAGCTCTCACACACACTACTGAAACGCTCTCACACACACTACTGAAACGCTCTCACACACACTACTGAAACGCTCTCACACACACTACTGAAACGCTCTCACACACACTACTGAAACGCTCTCACACACACTACTGAAACGCTCTCACACACACTACTGAAACGCTCTCACAACGCTCTCACACACACTACTGAAACGCTCTCACACACACTACTGAAATGCTCTCACACACACTACTGAAACGCTCTCACACACACTACTGAAATTTTAGCTCTCACACACACTACTGAAATTTTAGCTCTCACACACACTACTGAAATTTTAGCTCTCACACACACTACTGAAACACTCTCACACACACTACTGAAATTTTAGCTCTCACACACACTACTGAAACGCTCTCACACACACTACTGAAATTTTAGCTCTCACACACACTACTGAAACGCTCTCACACACACTACTGAAACGCTCTCACACACACTACTGAAACGCTCTCACACACACTACTGAAATTTTAGCTCTCACACACACTACTGAAACGCTCTCACACACACTACTGAAACGCTCTCACACACACTACTGAAATTTTAGCTCTCACACACACTACTGAAACGCTCTCACACACACTACTGAAACGCTCTCACACACACTACTGAAACGCTCTCACACACACTACTGAAACGCTCTCACACACACTACTGAAACGCTCTCACACACACTACTGAAACGCTCTCACACACACTACTGAAATGCTCTCACACACACTACTGAAACGCTCTCACACACACTACTGAAATTTTAGCTCTCACACACACTACTGAAACACTCTCACACACACTACTGAAATTTTAGCTCTCACACACACTACTGAAATTTTAGCTCTCACACACACTACTGAAACGCTCTCACACACACTACTGAAACGCTCTCACACACACTACTGAAATTTTAGCTCTCACACACACTACTGAAACGCTCTCACACACACTACTGAAACGCTCTCACACACACTACTGAAACGCTCTCACACACACTACTGAAACGCTCTCACACACACTACTGAAACGCTCTCACACACACTACTGAAATTTTAGCTCTCACACACACTACTGAAACGCTCTCACACACACTACTGAAATTTTAGCTCTCACACACACTGCTGAAACGCTCTCACACACACTACTGAAATTTTAGCTCTCACACACACTACTGAAACGCTCTCACACACCCAACTGAAACGCTCTCACACACACTACTGAAACGCTCTCACACACACTACTGAAACGCTCTCACACACACTACTGAAATTTTAGCTCTCACACACACTACTGAAACGCTCTCACACACACTACTGAAACGCTCTCACACACACTACTGAAACGCTCTCACACACACTACTGAAATTTTAGCTCTCACACACACTGCTGAAACGCTCTCACACACCCAACTGAAACGCTCTCACACACCCAACTGAAACGCTCTCACACACACTACTGAAATTTTAGCTCTCACACACACTACTGAAACGCTCTCACACACCCAACTGAAACGCTCTCACACACACTACTGAAACGCTCTCACACACACTACTGAAACGCTCTCACACACACTACTGAAACGCTCTCACACACACTACTGAAATTTTAGCTCTCACACACACTACTGAAACGCTCTCACACACCCAACTGAAACGCTCTCACACACCCAACTGAAACGCTCTCACACACCCAACTGAAACGCTCTCACACACCCAACTGAAACGCTCTCTCACACACCCAACTGAAACGCTCTCTCACACACACTGCTGAAACGCTCTCTCACACACACTGCTGAAACGCTCTCTCACACACACTGCTGAAACGCTCTCTCACACACACTGCTGAAACGCTCTCACACACACTGCTGAAACGCTCTCACACACACTGCTGAAACGCTCTCACACACACTACTGAAATTTTAGCTCTCACACACACTGCTGAAACGCTCTCACACACACTGCTGAAACGCTCTCACACACACCACTGAAACCAGAGGCATTTCTGCTGAACAGGAAGTTGTTTCCTGACAAGGAAACTGATGGAAAAAGTGGTATATTTCAAAACACTACAAGGATTTCTACTCAGCAACCTGCTAGTACAGCAGTCCCCAACCTTTTTTGCGCCACGTAAACGATATAAAAATAAAAAAACGATAAATACCATGAAAACCATAAATAGAAATGTGTTCGAATTTTTGTGGAGGAATAAAACCCATTACATAGAAAGATCTCAGCTTGTGAAGGGATACAATAAAGGTGGTATCAAAACTCCAGAATTGGAATTTATGGTTGGCACCCTTAGAATTAAATGGGTAAAATCTTGTCTGTCACAGCCAGACTCTACTTAGCTCCACATCCCATGATTCTTGTTTAATAAAATAGTATACAGGATTAGACTTTATTTTGAAATGTGATTTTGCGGCAAATAAAATCCCCATAAAGATATCAAACTTTCCAAAACAGACGTTGCATTTTTGGGAAAATGAGATTTACCCACAACTTCTCCCCATAATTCAACCTTATGGAATAATAGGGTAATAACACTTAATCAAAAATCAATTTTCAAGAGTGACTAGTTTGAACAAAAATATTATATTCATAACAGATTTGTTGGATGATAACGGTGTCATTCTAAGTTACACAGACTTTTCAGAAAAATATTGTCTAAACTGTTCTCAAAGAGAATATAACAAATTTTGTGAACTGGTCCCACTGCCTCTGCTTCATTTGATTAAAATTTTTATGATATACAATAATTTCTCATCAGTGCTCCCAAATTTATTGCCAGGGCAATGTCAGCTGTTTGATAAAAATGCAATAAGAAATTTGTTAGTAGTTTCTTCAAAGACAAAATATTTCATAGTTACAACAGAATGGTTACATGGCATGGTTCTAATTTAGTTATTTGATATACACTGGATAAAGCATACTAAAAATTTATGAAATAGCCTATTCTACCTAAAGTTAAAGAAACACACTTTAAACAAAACTAATACTGTGGCAGAATTTCTAAAAAAAAAAAAAGAGATTTGGCTTTGAGGTGGATCAGTGTTCTTTTTGTACTGATGAAAATGAAACCCTAGAACATCTTTTTTTTTTTTTCCTATGCCCTATCACACAATGTATTTGGTGCAACTTAAAAAATTGGATTTCCCTAAATATTAATGATGTGCCACTGTTTGAATTACATCATAATTTTTTTTTATATGGATTATCTAGCATTGGATGTCTCAGACATTATTAACATCATCATACTTTTGAGTAAATATCATATCCATTGTGCTAAATGGAGGAACGCTAAGCCTTCTCTCCCTGGTTTTATTGATGATTTTAAGATATTTTTCTTTGCTAAAAAAGACAAAAAGCACATATGCCAAAAAAATAACCAGGATAATGCACGTCTCCCGCTATTCTAAACTTTGACTTATGCTGAGGCTAATATATTGTTAAGTAATGCAGCTGTCTCACTAAGGTCCAGAATCGATTTGTTCCACGATTCGATTCAATTCAATTCGATTTGATTATGGGGAATTTTGACAGTCAGAAATATTATAATTCAGATCAGTACATTTACATATTTTTGTATTTAAAAAAAGGAAGCTGACACACGCAAGACTTTATCAAAGGTGTGAGCATCACAGCAGATGCCTTTGTGTCAAAGTAGCTGAAGATAAAACACATAAAAACATGAAGGTGGTTTTCCTGGCCTGGGATTTTATAAAAAATATTCTGCAGTACATCAAAAACGAAAGAAAACCATTAATCAACATATGAACGTTACCTCTGACGTTACAGCGGTTTTATTAGGTTTTCTTTTCGGAAGTATGTAAAATGAAAAAAAAAAAAAAAACAGCGGCCGACTGCGCTGTAAACAACAGTAGACTTGTGCCTAACAAGCAAGCGAATAATACAGAAAACAGATTTTTAGACGGGAAACTGTTCTTGAAGTACAGAGAGAGAGAAAGAGAGGGCTGTGCATGACGTGCGATTTTATCGTGGTGGAAGCAAAACAGTGAGGGAATTCATGACAATGTTTATGTGAAGCGCAGTTTGGATCTTCTTTTGCTGCTGGTTCAGTCAATATTGTTTGGAGAGAGATAAAACTAACAGCTTTAGAATCGGCGCAAAAACGGGGTGAAAACAAAGCGCGGACCTGCCGACAGATCAGAGTCAGCGAGCTGTCGGCTTTCAGCCCCGACCGTGTCCGTGCTGTCGGGTGAGAAAGGCGACATCTCACTGATTCTGATCCGCGGGTCCGCGCTGTGTGTTTACGTCTTTGTGCAGAAGCCGTGTACCTGCTCTCATTTACTGTCTTAGCTGTTTGGTGGTTGTTGAAATTTTGTGAGGTTTCACCAGAGATTCTGGCATTTCGGGTAAAATAAATTTATATTAAAAAATCGATTCAGGATTTTAATGAATCGATTTCACGTTATCCAAGCCAGAATCGATTTAAATCAATAAATCGATTAAAAAAACCCACCCCTAACTAACAGGTTGCTGAGTAGACATCTGTGTGGTGGTTTGTTTGAAATCTAACACTTTTTCCTTCAGTTTCCTTGTCAAGAATTAACTTCCTGTTCAACTGAAACGCCTTCCTGTTCAACTGAAACGCCTTCCTGTTCAACTGAAACGCCTTCCTGTTCAACTGAAATGACTTGGTTTTTCAGTAGTGTGTGTGAGAGCGTTTCAGTAGTGTGTGTGTGTGTGTGTGAGAGCGTTTCAGTAGTGTGTGTGTGTGTGTGTGAGAGCGTTTCAGTAGTGTGTGTGTGTGTGTGTGAGAGCGTTTCAGTAGTGTGTGTGTGTGTGTGTGAGAGCGTTTCAGTAGTGTGTGTGTGTGTGTGTGAGAGCGTTTCAGTAGTGTGTGTGTGTGTGTGAGAGCGTTTCAGTAGTGTGTGTGTGTGTGTGAGAGCGTTTCAGTAGTGTGTGTGTGTGTGTGAGAGCGTTTCAGTAGTGTGTGTGAGAGCGTTTCAGTAGTGTGTGTGTGTGAGAGAGCGTTTCAGGTGTGTGTGTGAGAGCGTTTCAGCAGTGTGTGTGAGAGCGTTTCAGGTGTGTGTGTGAGAGCGCGTTTCAGGTGTGTGTGTGAGAGCGTTTCAGGTGTGTGTGTGAGAGCGTTTCAGGTGTGTGTGTGTGAGAGCGTTTCAGGTGTGTGTGTGTGTGAGAGCGTTTCAGGTGTGTGTGTGAGAGCGCGTTTCAGGTGTGTGTGTGAGAGCGCGTTTCAGGTGTGTGTGTGTGAGAGCGTTTCAGGTGTGTGTGTGAGAGCGTTTCAGGTGTGTGTGTGTGAGAGCGTTTCAGGTGTGTGTGTGTGTGAGAGCGTTTCAGGTGTGTGTGTGTGTGTGAGAGCGTTTCAGGTGTGTGTGTGTGTGTGAGAGCGTTTCGTGTGTGTGTGAGAGCGTTTCGTGTGTGTGTGAGAGCGTTTCAGGTGTGTGTGAGAGCGTTTCAGGTGTGTGTGAGAGCGTTTCAGGTGTGTGTGAGAGCGTTTCAGGTGTGTGTGAGAGCGTTTCAGGTGTGTGAGAGAGCGTTTCAGGTGTGTGTGAGAGCGTTTCAGGTGTGTGTGTGTGTGTGTGTGAGAGCGTTTCAGGTGTGTGTGTGAGTGTGAGCGTTTCAGGTGTGTGTGTGTGAGAGCGTTTCAGGTGTGTGTGTGTGAGAGCGTTTCAGGTGTGTGTGTGTGAGAGCGTTTCAGGTGTGTGTGTGTGTGAGAGCGTTTCAGTAGTGTGTGTGTGTGTGAGAGCGTTTCAGTAGTGTGTGTGTGTGTGAGAGCTAAAGTTTCAGTAGTGTGTGTGAGAGCGTTTCAGTAATAATGTCCCTTACGGCACCTCATAATTTTTGGATGACATGTATATCTATAACTATATACACTATATCTGTCTGCATTGAACATATATACTGTAACTGTCATGTAGCACACCATGGTTTATTAAGGTGGTACAGTAACAGGGCAGTTAATGCCGGGGAGAGTTTTCCTGAATAACTCACTCTCCAACTCCGGTCACTTACCACGCCCCCAGTACACACTCATGACAGACATGTCTCTTAGAAAATTGTAACATTGGCTGACATCTGAAATACTACAATCATCACAATAAAATCACCTGAAGTATCATTATGATACCATATAATCATACACACACAAACACAACAAGCAGTTGCTGGAGCTCTGTCCTTATTGTCTCACAGATATCAGCAGGGATCGGCTTAATCCATTGTCTATTAACCTGTCTTTTCTGTTCTGGATCATGGAGTGGGGCCACTGCATACACAGGACCAGCGTCAACAGGGGCACGGACAATACAATATGATGTAGCGCCCCAAAAATCTTGGATTTTATTCCGGCCTCGAGTGCTATGATCTCTCAAATACACTAACTGATGCAATGGCAAGGGATCAGAAGCTGGGGCAGGTTGATGATCTGCACGCAGCGTCGCTGCTGCTTTGGTGCGATTACTCACACCTAGGGAGTTTTTCCTTCCCACTGTTGCCAAAGTGCTTGCTCATAGGGGGTCATATGATTGTTGGGTTTTTCTCTGTATCTATGAAGCGCCTTGAGGCGACTTATGTTGTGATTTGGGGCTATATAAATAAAATTGAATTGAATTGAATTGAACCTTTATAAGCTACATCTAGACGTTTCTGATGCTCTTGGACCCAAGTGTGCACCGGGCCTTGGGTGGGTTCCTCCACTCTGCCTAACAGGAAGTCAATTGGGAGCTGGGGCTTTTGGCCAAACATAAGAAAATAGGGTGACTCACCTGTAGTTTGATGGATTGTGGTATTGTAAGCAAAGGTGAGCTGCTGTAAATACATGGGCCAATGACGCTTTTGCTCAGGGGGCAGGGTTCTCAACAGATCATGCAGAGTCCGATTAAAACGCTCACACTGGCCATTACCTTGTGGGTGGTAAGGAGTGGTGCGAGTCTTTTCCACACCATATAGCTGGCACAGCTGTTGAACTACTGCTCCTTCAAAACTCCTCCCCTGATCAGAGTGGATCCTAGAGGGGACACCAAAGCGATAAAACCACTCATAAACCAAAACACTGGCCACAGTAGTTGCCTTTTGATCCTTAGTACAAATGGCCTGAGTGAACTTTGAAAACACATCAGTAAGAATCAATACATTTTCACGGCCATCAACAGAGGGTTCAAGAAATGAGAAATCAATTGCCAGAATCTGATTGGGCCTCGCAGCCATGAGGTGACCCATGGTTGTTTTAGGTTTGGGGTAAACTGCTTTAGCCTGTGCACAACGTTCACATTGCTGACAGTAATTCTGAACCTCTTTCAACATACCTGGCCAATAACACCTCTTGCGTATCAAGTCTGCAGTCCTGTCTATTCCCTGGTGACCATGGTCATTATGCAAGCCATGTGAAACCTCATTCTTGAGACTATGAGGGACCACTAATTGGCACACGGGTTCCCCCCCATCTGGCTGAAAAATCTGCCGATAAAGCACACCCTCCTTCTCTACCAGTTTCCTCCACTGGCGCAACATTTCCAGCTCTGCTGCTGGCAAATCTCTCCTCTCCTGGCGAGTAGGGCCAGTTCCTCTGTGCCAAAACTTCAAAAAGCCACTAATCGTGGGGTCATCCCTCTGCAAAGTAGCAAGGTCTGCAAGTGAATGAGAGGGTAAAACCGAAATCATAGATTGGATTACTTGCTGGGGTGGTACAACTGTTTGGACTAAAGAGCCTGGAAGGGAAGTACCAGGAAGCAGTGTTTCTAAAGACAGTTTGATCTGATGGCTGACACTATCGGGGAAAAAGCATCTGCATTACCATTTGTATGACCTGGACGATACTTAATTGAAGAATCAAAAGAAGAGAGCTGAGCAGCCCAGCACTGTTCCAACGCTCCGAGCTTTGCTGTAGTCAGATGGCTCAAGGGGTTGTTGTCAGTATAGACAACACACTTGTTACCCAGCAGATATTCTCTAAATTTTTCAGTCATAGCCCATTTCAAGGCTTGGAATTCAAGTTTCATGGAGCTGTAGTTGGACATGTTACACTCTGTGGGCTTTAGTCCTCGACTAGCATAGGCTATAGGACGCACCTTGCCATCTGCTTGCTGTTGTGAAAGCACTGCCCCCAAACCCCAGTGACTGGCATCAACCTCCAAAATAAAAGGTTATAGCATAAGCCAACACGGGGGAATTCACCAACCGAGCCTTCAACTCTTGGAAGCTGTTTTCACACTGCTCGGTCCTAACTTCCTGCAATTCACGCTTGGAGGGGCGTTTGTGCTTAGTCCCAGCCAGCTTGGCCACCAGCTGGTGGAGTGGAGCAGCTAGGGATGCAAAACCTGGAACAAAGCGGCGATAGTAACTAGCAAACCCTAAGAATGACCTCAATTCAGCAGCAGAGCTAGGAGTTTGCCAATTAGACACCGCAGATATTTTGTCTGGGTCCGTGGCTACCCCGTCCTTGGAGATCACATGCCCAAGGTACTTTACCTCTGTCTGCAAAAAACAACATTTTTCCAGCTTGGCCTTCAAATTTTGTACCCGCAAGGTCTCCAGTACTGCTCCTAGGCGCTGAATATGCTCATCTACTGTGGTAGAGAAAACAATCACATCATCCAGATACAACAATAAGGATTGGTGATTCTGGGAACCAAACATTCGCTCCATCAATCTCTGAAAGGTGCTTGGTGCATTACAGAGGCCAAACGGCATGCGCTTGAACTCGAATAACCCGAAAAGAGTGCAGAAAGCAGTTTTCTTCTTGTCTGGCTCAGCAACAGGGACTTGATTGTAGCCACTAGCCAAGTCCAAGGTGGAGAACCAGCGTGCAACTGACAACACGTCCAAGGACTCCTCAATTCGGGGCAAGGGAAAAGCATCCTTCCTAGTCTTTGAGTTCAAAAGGTGGAAATCCACACAAAGCCTGATACTAGAGTCCTTCTTTTTTACTACCACAGTTGGAGAGGCAAAAGGGCTACAACTTTCTCTGATCATCTGACTCTCCAACAGGTGTTGAATATGGGCCTTAACGCTCTCATACTCTGAAGGTGGAATGCGTCGATACCGCTGGCGGACTGGAGTCTCATCTAAGAGTGGGATCTCATGAGTAATTAAATTGGTACACCCTAAATCACCATCATAAGAAGAGAAAACAGATTGGTAGTCACGCAACAGGGTTCTCACACTGTCCTGATCCTGTACAGTGAGAGCTGACAGATCAATTGCATCAATTGCAGTTTTCAGAGGGTTGGGTTCCACACTCTGAGTTGCCATGATAACACATTTTTCCTCTCCCAAATCTTCTAACAGACTGGTTGAGCCATCCGATTGGCTGACAATTTCAAATTGGCACAAGGTGCCAAGCTGACTGCGAGGTGGCAAAATGGCCTCAGTTAATCCCACATTGGTAACTGGGATAAATGCAGTGCCACTGACCACTTGGACCAAAGCTGGAGAAGAAAGGAGACCATGAGGCAAACCGGCATCTAATAGTTCAAAAAGCGCTGTTCCAGTGTGTGCTGGAGGGGCTTTTTGACATGTGGTAGGTACAAATTTCATTGTGCCTGCGGGGATGCAAATTTTTCTTCTACCCTTAACTCTCACTGGGCCACTTACCTGTGCTTCAGGCTGTAGTTGGGCCGTATGACAACGCTGCAAAGCCTGCTGCCAAGGATCTTCCTGCACTAAAGGAAGGTCAAAAAGAGCAGAGCCATGTTCCAAAAACAGCTCCCTATAACACTCGCGGATCACATTCATGCCAAGTACTCCACATATTTCTGAGTTGAGGCTGGGCTCCAAAGGATTTCTAACAACTAACACACCACGCTTCGGTATTTGCCTCCCTAACACCTGGCAATCAAGCTCCAGGTAGCCAAAATAGGGAATATCTAGCCCATTAGCTGCCCGTACCCGCAGCCAATGGCATGCTTTCAGTTTCTTTGGACCCCAGTTCTTAAAATGTTTGGCAAAAAAACTCTGCGTGATGGTAGTGACCATGGACCCAGTGTCTAATAAACAGGAGACATCTACCCCTCCCATATTAATGGTAACCTTTGGACAGGAGCCTACCAACTTGGGTGGGGGACCAGACCTTTGAGCATTACAACTGTTGGAGACAGTTCTACCCTCATCTGATATGTGGCTCAGCATAACAGAGGGTGCTAGTTTTCCGTCTGCATGGAAAACGTGCCCTGACCAGATGAGCTCCTGCTAGGGGCTGTAGATTCAAAGGCTACGACCCTCTCATTATCACAGTCTTTAGCAAAATGGCCAGGTTTCTGACACCGTCTGCAAATAACCTGCCTTCCTCTCTGTGTGAACCTTGATGTATGGGCAACTCTCAACTCATGTGTAAGCTGATCAATCTGGGCCTGCTGCCGTTTTAATATTTCCTTAACCTCTGCTAATTCTGACCCAATAGTATCCCTTGGTGTATTCAACTCTTTTCCAAGAATTCTACTCTTTTCCAGAGGATCATTTTGAGTGCATTGATTTTAAATGGATCTAAAAAAGTTGGATCTCCAAATCTTTGGTCCAAATCTTTGGTCTGATGTGGTCTGTGACCCCATAAACGACTTCCCTAAACCTGCTGGTCTGGAATTCCAACAGTTCATCTAAACAAAAGGCACTTAGACTAAAACAGACATAGCTACGTTTATCCTACCATAAAACAATAAAACAAGGTACGACCTCTCCCATGCTCCCAGGGTGTGGGTGTGAATGCCAGAGCACTCTGGAATGCACACGAAGTCTTTGCAGACTCCTAAGGATCACACATCCTATCACTACACAATCGATTATACACCTCTAAGCATATATGGTTAAATATTTCTAAGCATAAATGACAATCAACAATATAAACCTGACACATAGGTTGGTGAGAACTATGTGGGCTTTATTCATCTCTGTAGTAACGTAACAAGCAAACTAGAGAGGAGGCTGGAATATTACATTTCAGACACTTTGATAATTTGTCACACATCCAGCGTCAAAACCTCTGAATTGGTGGACAGAACCAAAGAGCGTGGATGTAATTGTCAGGTGTATTGCCTTGACAGTGTGAGCAGATGTAAAACTTATCTTGAACATCCGTTAACATGTATGTGGGGAATTATAATTTCCAAAACCAAAGGGAAAACCAAATATATGTAAAGCTGCAAATAAAAATTTCTAGTTAACTCTATCAAACGCTTTTTCTGCATCTAGAGACAATATTGTGGTTTCAATGTTTTTACTACATAAGAAGTCTATTAAATTAAGTAATCTACGTGTATTTGTTGATGAGTGCCGACCTTTTATGAAACCAGTCTGGTCAGGATGAATTAAAAGGGAGGTTATTTTCTCTAATCTCTTTGAGAGAGCTTTGCAGATTATTTTGAGATCTACATTTATATGATATTTGGACGATAGCTTGAGAGAAATATAGGGTCTTTGCCTGGTTTTAGCAGGAGACTAATATTGGCAGAATTCATATTTTATGGTAGTCTGCCATTTTCTGTGTTTTCCTGCGACATTCTGTGGAATACTGGTGCCAGAATTATCCGGTATTCTTTGTAGAATTCTGCTGGAAAGCCGCCTTGACCCGGAGCATTATTATTGGGCATACTTATCAGGGCTTCCTGGAGTTCACCTGGTGTCAGTGGCGAATCCAGTGCCATTGTGTCACGGCGGGGTGCGCCGATAAGTTTAGTTTACAGGACCCAGAAGCAGACACTGAAAGGCGGAGTTGCTGGCTGAACAGAAGACGATCCTTTATTTGGATGTTGGCACATGAAAAAGCATGAAGCTATGAAAACTAAGAAAACTGTGAACACTCAGAAAACTAAAGGACTAAGAAACTCAGTGAAAATACTATGACAAACTATGAACACTGAGTAAACTATGACAAAACACTATGGGGATGCAAACAGACGACCTGACAACGAAACATAGAAAACAGAGGACTTAAATACACACATGAGGTGATCAGGGGAAGTCGAGACACATGAGAAACAGCTGACAAGGATGAACAATGCACAGGAAATGTAAACTCAAACACAATGACATGAAAACTGGACTTTCAAAAATAAACAGAAAAACATGACAAGACAGGCATGACAGCATCAACCAGAAACATGACACAATAAACAACAATGGGAACATTAACACATGGGAACACCACTGACACACATGAACCTAATAACAAGGCAGGCCAAACAACATGGGCTTGACACATGAGACATGAAACACAAATGGCAGGTGAGACCAAAGCCCAGGGAAAAGGGGAAATGCAGGGATCAATAACAAAACTAAGGCTGAGCCACTCGGGGGTTTTACAGGAGCTAGATGAGCTTAACCCAAACGATAAATGACAAAACATGAAGCCTCGAGTTCTAATAATACAAAACAAGAACCTAACATTTGCCCATACTAATAAAAGAAACACACAATATATCATGAACTCAAAATGCTGGGTCACAGACCCAGCCCATGACACATTGCTTGACTGTCTAGTAATTTTGGACAAATTACATTGTCAAGAAACTGCTCAATTTCATTATTATATGGGGTTATTTGTGGTGAATATAAAATTTTATAAGAATCCCTAAAAATGTTGTTTATTCTTTCAGAGTCACATATTGTGTTCCCAGATAAATCTAGTTGTTAATTTATTTATTTATTTTAGCTGGTTAGCCAGAAATCAACCAGATTTGTTACCAGGTTCAAAATTTTGGAAGTGAAGTCTTTGTACTAAGAATTTGGGGGTTTTATATTATTAATTTCATTTATTCTAGTTTTGTTTTACTTATTTAATCCAGTATTTCCTGATCTTGGTCGGACACGTAGGCTCCTTCTAAGGATTTGATGTGTTTTTTTAAATTCCTGAATATTTTTGTTTTCTCTTTTCTTTTTATGTGATGAGAAAGAAATTATTTTGCCGCTCATCACAGCCTTCCTGCTTCACAGAGAACAGACGCTGGTCATTACAGGCTAAATATAAATTCCACTCTTTATAAAATATTTAATGAACTCTTCATCTTTAAGCAGTGATGTATTAAATCTCCAGTTTTTATTTGGCAGAATGATCTTCTTATGTATTAGTATTAGAGATACAGGAGCATGATTGCTGACAGCTACGGGGTCAGTCTCAGTGTCTGAAATGTCACTCACAGTGAGCTGCTGATAGGAAATGATCCAGACAAGAGCAGGAGTGATGAACATGTGAGAAGAAAGAATATTCCTTACTGTTGGGGAGAAGGAAGCGCCATGCGTGGCAAAGTCCAAATTTGCTCACGTACTGTTTAACTACATTTGTGGACTGCCAATTGCACTGAGTTCCTGCTGTACTGAGCCTGTCCTTTTCTTCAGTTAGTCCAAGGTTGAGGTTGTCCCCAAGAACAAGTGAGCAATCTAGGTGTTCACTAAAGGCAGTGCACAAAAAACGTGGAAGAATGAGGGGTTATCAACATTTGGGCCATATATACTTACAATACACAATGTTTGGCTAAGTAAAGATAATTTAATGATTAGAAATTTACCCTCTGGATCTATAACTGCATTGAGTACTGTGAAATGAATATTTTTATGTATTACAATTGCCTAGAGTTAGAGCAGGCTGAGAATACATTAGGTGTTTTAAGTTCATCTGTAGCTGTGGCAGGTCTATGAGTGTCTTTGTCATTGTCTGGGCGGATCTGAGTAACTTTCCACTGCATCGGCTCCCCTCCTCTCGGTGGAGTCCTTGTTGTTCCTCTTTTGATGACAATCACACCAGAAGTATTTATGACCAGCGCACACAACTGGTCTTCACCAGATTACCTGCTAACCTTATTGGCATCTGGAGCTCACCTACCAAGTCTCACCATAACAAGCTCTGCTGGATTCTGGTTTGCAGCCACCTGTAATTTCTTTCCTCCCAAAAGTGCCAGCCTCTCCTGCCTGCCTCCCTGCATCGCACTCAGTACTCACCTGGACCTTTGCCTCACGCTTCCCCTCCAAACAATCTCCACCTGCAGGCACGTAAGGCGGCTCAGTGTTATAATTATCAGATTAACTTGCAACTGTCTTTTTGGCCCCTCTGATAGCTCTCTCCTCTGTTTCAGTGCCCTGGTCTGCCATAGTTCCCCCCGCCCAGCCCCTGCACCCAGCCGTCACAGTGATCTGTCATAGTTATTGTCTTAGTCTCTCCTGTCTCAGAGTTTATGTTCCTCACCAAATATAGTCTGAGTTTTTAGTTTGCTTACCACTACAGACATTGTGAATAAAGATTCTTTCAAAAGATGCTTCTGCACAGTTTCACCCTTAAATTCACAAACAAAACAAAAATCAGATACGTGCCAAAGTCACAGTGTTCTGACAGTCTTTGCAGAACCACCACATACTGTGTGACTGTTTCTTCTTCCCACTGATTCATCTTGTGGAACTGGAAACTTTTGGCTATGACCAGTAGCTTGGGAGCAAAATGAGCGTGCAAAACATCCACAATATTTGCGCATCGATCTGGGCTTGTTCGGAGCTACCACATTACACAGCAGGCAATACGTTTTAGGTCCCATCACACTCAGCAGCACTTGTTTCCCAGACTGAATCTCCATCCATCCATCCTAAGCAGCCCCGAGGGCCATAACAAGCTCTGGTTTCTTTGCTTCAGTATTTTAATGGGAGCCACATGGAAAAAATGCCTGATACAGTGAATTTTCTATTACAAAAACAACAGACAGCATAACAAAAGTTACTCTGTTAATAAAGTTAAAAAGGCATTTAGTCCTTTATTCAAAATTTCACAAAAAAGAAAAAAAATTGTTTTCTTATTTTTTCTCATTCTAATTTTTATTCGTCATCCTTTACTTTTAATAAGCAAGTCAACAGTTGAAAGTCGTTTTTTTTTTCCATCTTTGATTTGTAGCAGGCCGGAGTTTTCTGTGTCTGCCTACTTCTAACAGGTTTGTGTCAAGGCTGGCTGTGATGCAGGCTGTTGCTGTTGCTGTAAAAACCAAACACTAAATATGAGGAAACAAAAACCTAAAACTAAGGAGGAACTAGGAACTGAGAACTAGGAATTACAAGGAAACCAAGGAGCACAGAGGAAACACAAAGTGGGACAATGTGACAACAAGCAGAAGAAGTCAGAGGACTAGACTAGATAGACAGAGGACAACAAGACGATGGGAAACAGCTGGAAGTATTCAGACACAGTGAGACTGGGAGGAAGCAAAACATGCTGAACATTAGACAAGAGACTGTAAAAACAAAACAGGAAACACACTGAGACACAGACTAAAAGACAAAGGCTGAGACCAGGGGAGAAACAAGGGGAGAGCAAGACAGACTGAGGAGACAGAGAGGGCGAGAGACATGACAGGCTGGGGACGAGATCAAGACAGAGCATGGAAGGGAACAGACGAAATCAACCTAAGGACTAGAAACACAAATGATTAAAGCAGGAAGAGCAAGGAAATGAATAACACTAAATCCAAGAATATCAATGAAACCACAAAAGCACAGTGGGTAGGGATGGGTATTGATAAGATTTTCATGATTCCGATTCCATTTTCGATTCTGTTTAACGATTCGATTCTTTATCGATTCTTTTTAAAAAAGGAGAACACTAAGGTCGATTAGCTTAGAACTTTGTTTTATATCGTCTCTTTGAACAAGATAGAAATTTAGGAGTAACA
>NC_140628.1:1259633-1277868 GCF_057382275.1 Copadichromis virginalis
AAAAGCGAGGCTTTAATTACCTGAGGAAAGCAGGATGTCGAGTAAATGCCAGACAGATGAAGCCTGAGGCTGAATTAGTGGTAATCTTACTTGATCAAGCCATTACCCAAGTTTGTGACCATGTTGTCGAATGCCAGCTCCAACGGCTTTTCTGAGCCTTTTTGGTTTATCTGTGAAAGAACAGAACAAATAAAACAAACGATTGCATATGGGTATGTGTGGGTTTGCTGTTATTTCATTTGACTGTGAGGTTATATCATGGTCTTGTAAATGCAAAAATCAGTAGCTAACGGATTGTTCTCACCAAGTTCAAAGTGACTTGTCTTCCATAGAGGATGATCTGGGAGTCAAAGTGTCTCTGGAATCCGTCCAGCTACGACAAAAACAGGAAGATTTCAGAAATGAAGATAAACAACAGGTATTTGTTTTTTCACTTGAATCTGCATGTAAAGAACTTACATGGTTGACTGTTTTGCTGATCTGTGGTTTTGGTTTGTACCTGAGATTAGGCCTTTGGGACCAGTAGAAGGGGATGGAGCCTCTGGTCTGCAAACACACCATTAACAACGAGAATTTGAAATCAGAGGAGAGACCCAGAGAAGGCAGAGTTTCTGAAGCGTGTCTACAGGATGAGCCCATGAAGCTCTTGGTCGCTCAAAAAGACCCAACTGTGGAGACATGTATGGCTTGAGATATTAACTTTAATAGATTAAGCTATACATCCATACGTTACATTAAACCAGCGCCTGTGTGAAAATAGCTGAAATATCCAAACAACATGAAGGGTCCCATATTTGATCAAACACATTGTCCCTACTATGTAACTCGCATGTTAGGTAACCCAATGACACACATTCCAGTACAGTCCACTGTCTCCGAGGTTTAGATGGGGCCTTGTCCGTGATCCAGTTCAAAAGGACGCACTTGCTTGCACAGATGTTAACAGCCTGTAAAGCTGCTTTTCTAATCTCCCCGATTTTGTCATTCGGAGCAGCAAACACGACGGGTTCAGCGGCAGCAGAGATCTGATCCAGGTCACACTTTATGAACAATACTGCTGTATTTTTCTGCATGAGCACAGACAGTGAGTGAGGTTGTCCACCTCTATTTTACACTTAGGGCAGAGTAAGGCCTGAGTTATATACGTGGGCTCGGTGTGAGACTTGCATTTGGACTGCTTTTACTTCATTGCACTCAGATATTTAGCATTCTCCCAGACTTGGTCCCAGGTGCCTTTGCAGTGATTTAGATGTTAATCTGTTGAATTTCTGAACACGATTTGTCTTCAATCATCCAGGTAAGTAAATGCCACACTCGCTCACAGGTCACCTGATGAAACGCTTCGTCCAGATGAACAGAATCAACTTTTTGGAATTTTTCTGTTTCTTCATCTTTTTACATTGTTTTTAGAGTAAACTTTTTTGCACCCTGGGAAGCCAACAGACTGAAGGAAGCTTTTGGACCCATGTTCCTTCACTTACTGACCATTTTCCTATTTGCTATCGTTGGTCTGAACGGCAGATTTCATGTAATCTCTGCTGGAGCACTAAGTGTTTGGCTCACCTGAACAAAAGAAGCCTTTGCACCGTTGTACTGCACTATCTGCTCTGTTTCCACATAGTTAGCAGCGTGTCCTTCTGAATCAATGCCTACAACAAAAACACACAAACACACACAAAAACTGTTGACAAACTCGGTTATCTGAATCCTTCAAAGTCATGAGGAGCTGATTAGCTTGTCACTGACTTGAGGTGCAAACGCACTGACTCCACTATGTTCAAATGACTCGTGCGCTCGCTGCATGTACCCACCTGCAGTTAAGCAACGTGTGCGCTGGGCCACTTGAACAGGTGGAGCCAGGCTGTGTCTGCTACACTGCTCAGGTGGATAGTATGTGTCAAACACAGCAGGATCCTCCCAGAACAACAATATCCTTTCTGTAAATTCTTCTAATCTTTTTAGTGTTGTTATAAAAACAGAAGAAAATACCACAAAATGCATTTACTGAGAACATTTCTTCAGAGACATAAAGCAGCCAGAACATTCGGTCAAGGCTGGTTTCTAGAATCGATTCGATTTGAATCTGGGAAATTTTGCCTCAGACAGTCAGAAATATTATAACTCAGATCAGCACATTTACATCTTTTTGTATCTATAAAAAGGAAGCTGACACTTTCCAGACTTTATCAAAGGTGTGAGCGTCACAGCAGAGGCCTTTGTGTCAAAGCAGCTGAAGATAAAACAGAAAAACATGAAGGAGATTTTCCTGTTCTGGGATTTTATAAAAGTATTCTGCAGTCGATCAAAAACGAAAGAAAACCATTAATCAACAATGAACATCACCTCTGACGTTACAGCGGTTTGATTAGAGACACGGCGTTTTGCATTTTGTATAATTTTAAAAAGTTTACATTTGTTCAGAAGCCTGTTGAACGGCAGAAATTAGGTTTTCTTAGTAAAAGGAAAAAACAGCGGCTGACAGCCTGTAAACAACGTAGACTTGTGCGTAACAAGCAAGCGAATTTTATCCTGGTGGAAGCAAAACAGCAAAAGTCAGAGTGAATCCATGACGATGTTTATGTGAAGCTTAGTTTGGATCAATGTTGTTTGGAGAGAGATAAACTAACAGCTTCAGAATCAGCGCAAAAAGGGCGTGAACATAAAGCTCGACCCGCCGACACATCAGAGTCAGCGAGCTTTCAGCCCCGACCGTGTCCGTGGCGTCGGTGAGAAAGTCACAGCTCACTGATTCTGATCCGTCGGCGGGGCCGCGCTGTGTGTGTTGATATTTTGTGAGGTTTCACCTGAGATTCTGGCGTTTTGGGCAAAATAAATTCATATTAAAAAAATCTGGATTTTAATGACTCGATATCACGTTATCCAAGCGAGAATCGATTTTAATCGATGAATCGATCATCAAAACCCAGCCCTAGCTCAAAGGACATAAATTACCTCGGACATAGTAGCGGACCCCTGCTCTGAAACAGCTCCTCCTGGAGATAACGCTCCACTCAAACACCTTTCCACTGATGCAGCTCGACTTCACAGTGATGACTGATTAGCACGTGTTAAGGACACAACAGTGCTGACAGGAAACATCACCACATGTAGGGATATGATATTAAAGACTCATTGAGTATGAAACATTTGTAAGGTTTACTCAAGTTTAGTCTAGTGGTGCGAAACATCTACACTGCGGTACATTTTTAAACAACGTCCTCTGGATGTTTTTATTGTTATGTTATTACTCATCTGATAGTTTTCTGTCAAGAAGAAGAAAAAAGTGCTCCAGCAATCACAACAAAGCATTTAGAGCGCACAGACCAGTCTGCTTCAGTGGTCATTAAATGACACCGTCCAGTTCCACTTTCACAGGTAACATGAAAGCTGCCATTCACTAAGGAAACAGGAAAGGATACAGCCGTGGACAACAGGAAACACAAACATGTGCAGCTGTGAAAGGAGAGCAGCGGTAAATGTTTCTATGTACAGCAGCAGAATATTTAAACATGTTGAAATGAAACTGTCTGCTACAGGCGGACCTTCTCCACAGTTACACATATTTTGGAAAATGAAAAATGGACGGTGAGCTCAGCAGCTTTGCTTCTGTATAGAACTGCAGGAGACAAACTTATTAGCTGAAGCCGTTTTGCAGCTACACATCTGCTGTTTTTATTTTTCCCGATGACACGATTCACTGAAAACAGCATCAACTCCTTAAGTCGTCTCGCCGACTGACTTGAACATTTCAAAGTTTCCATGACACAAGCTCCTTGGTTACGTTGGCTACATGTACCATCGTTTTCCTGCTAAATCGTAAAATGTTGCTGGAGTGAATTCACCCTGGTGCCTCTGGCAGCAGGTAAATGATCAGTACATTAGGAATTTTCATCAGATGAGAGGGTGCTGGAGCTCATCATCCTACCTTGTTTTGTGCCACACTTTTCCTCACTCCATCACTTTGATGGTTGATGTTTTCCTCATCAAGTCATAGAAATGCTTCTAGTGTGTTTTGGATTACTGCAGCCTTGCCTCTCTTCTTTTCTTAATTGCTCACAATGAAACAAACTCTAGAGCCTTATGGACTGAAGGGATTTCCTTCACCATGCTAAATGTTTTCTTGTGCTTTTTATAATCTTCCTTACTCACTAAATAATTGGATCTTACCTCTGGCTGTGCTATGAATTCTCTCAACAAGTGTCCGTTCCACACAAATCGCTGATCTGCCTGAAACAAGAACAGATACAGAATTGCAAATCAAGCCGAAGCTACTATTAACTGAGATAACGTACAGTCCTCTGTCCTAAACCACCCCGTTCTTTATATTTTGTTAAGAAAACAGGAAATAGGTGCAGCAATTTATTGAAACATATTCTAGCATAAATGATAACACAGCTCATACTGAGTTCTTACAGTCCTAACAAACTTGAAAGTCAATATTTGGTATGACCAGCTTGAGTTATCAACACAGTTTCAAGCCTCTTCAGCAGCTTCAGGAATGGGAGGCAGAGCCTTCAGTTTTCAGGCCCCTCTTCTGTGGAACCAGCTTCCAGTTTGGATTCAGGAGACAGACACTATCTCTACTTTCAAGATTAGGCTTCAAACTTTCCTTTTTGCTAAAGCATATAGTTAGGGCTGGACCAGGTGACCCTGAATCCTCCCTTAGTTATGCTGCAATAGACGTAGGCTGCCGGGGGATTCCCATGATGCACTGAGTTTTTCCTTTCCAGTCACCTTTCTCACTCACTATGTGTTAACAGACCTCTCTGCATTGAATCATATCTGTTATTACACAGCATGTCTTTAGCCTGTCTTCCTTCTCTCACCCCAACCAATCACAGCAGATGGCCCCGCCCCCCCCTGAGCCTGGTTCTTTCTTCCTGTTAAAAGGGAGTTTTTCCTTCCCACTGTCGCCAAAGTGCTGCTCATAGGGGCTCATATGATTGTTGGGTTTTTCTCTGTATGTATTATTGTAGGATCTACTGTACAATATAAAGCACCTTGAGGCGACTGTTGTTGTGATTTGGCGCTGTGTAAATAAAGTTGATTTGAGTAGTTCTCCAGGCATGTTGGAGAACATTCAGAGATCTTCTTTGGATGTTTTGCTGTCTTTTACACTGTTTACACTGCTTCAATAATGTTGAGGTCTGAGCTCCGAACAGTGTTATGTGAGGTTTTCAGGTATGATTCTCCTGGACTGGAAGCATGTTTGGGGTCAAATGTAAAATGCTGCTGTCAACAAGATGTTTTCCAGAAGTTCTTATATAGTGGAGCAAAATCTGATGGTGCTTTTCTTCATTCATAATGCCATTGATTTTGATAGCTGCAGACACTCACTGTTGGACCTCTCTTTAGACCTCTGAGTGCACAGCGATGATAATAAGAGCCAAATGTTTGGATTCATCACTTCATGAGACTTGTTGATTTTCAATCCTGTTCTCGTGTGATTCGGCATACCTCAGCATTTTCTCCCTGCTTCCCGTCCTTAACAATAAATTCTTGACAGCCACTCTGCTATCATTCCTGAGGAGGCTTTGATAAACAGGCTCAACTGACAATCCAGACGCATGTCTCATGTCCTGTGTCCAGGTCCTGTAGCTTTTACTCTTTCCTCTATTCGGCCTCTGATTTTTAAGAAGCACCAAACAGTATAGGTATGTTTAAGAGCTCTTTGGCAATCAACTTGTTGGTGCAAAAACATTAAACGGTGTTATCTTTGCCATATTCAAGTAGAAATGGGAACAAATGATGTTGTTTTATGATAGGCTGCCTAAACAGACTTTAAAACTTGTTCACTGCTTAGTTGCCTTTTTGTGTGTAGACACAACCCAGGTTCATGCCGTGAGTTAGGAGCCTGAACTATTGCTCAAGAGCACTTTCAACACAAAAAAAGAAAATCAGAGTCTGGCTCCTTGGAAGCAAAGTATATAGAATTTTGTTGGATTTCCATATTATGATCATTTATCGCTGTGTGTCCAACATGTTTAACCATGATTTGATGGTCTCACCCTACCCGAGGTCAGAGATACAAGCTCTCCAAAGTGCTGCTCATAGGGGCTCACATGATTGTTGGGTTTTTCTCTGTATCTATGAAGCGCCTTGAGGCGACTGTTGTTGTGATTTGGCGCTATATAAATAAAATTGAATTGAATCTTCCTCGCTCACACTTGAATGAATTAAACAAGTGCAGCGTTAAAAAGCTTAACTTTGCTGGTCAACACCCTGTTAGTGATAACTGGTACATGTGGAATTAGTGACTGAGACACGTCCATATTTTAACAAAAAACCAACCTCTAAACCAGGGGCCCCCAGGCCTCGAGGGCCGGTGTCCTGCAGGTCTTAGATGTGTCCTTGATCCACAGCTGATCTAAATGGCTAAATGACCTCCAGAGGCCTGGCAATGAACTAATCATGTGACTCAGGTGTGTTGACCCAGGGTGAGATCTAAGACGCCGGCCCTCGAGGCCTGGAGTTGGACACCCCTGCTCTAAACCATTATTGAAAAAAGAAGTGCTTCCAGCTAAGCCCTGAACTGCAGCCACACAGTCGTCCAAATACACAAACAGTTCAAAGACTTTACATCAGAAACATCTTACCCTCTCCAGAAGGCTCATCTCCTGAAACTCTGGGCTGGTGTTTGCCAGGCGCTGCAGAGTGTGTGTCAGATCATAGTCGGTTGCAAAGTAGAAACCGTCTGCATGAAGCATGCTGTTAATCATGGACAGGAAGGTCTTGTTGTCTTGCATCTGCAACAAGAAATAAATCCAGCAACAAAGCAAGAGATACACACGAGCCGACAATACAACCTGGGTGAAGCAGCTGTGATCTCTGCTTGAGCAATAATGTTTCACGTAAGGAACATCTGAACATGCGTACAAAGGCTACGTTCACACTGCAGGCCAAAGCACATCACCCTATGTGACCCGTATACGACCGTGCTGTGACAGTGTGAACGGCACGAATCCCATATTTTCAAATCGGACCTGGGTCACTTTCGTATGTGGTGCTGAATCCGATACATATCCGATGTTTTAGAAAGCGACTGCTGTTTGATGGTCATGTTGCATGAAATCTGTCTTTTACGCTGACACAAGACAGACGCCAATTATCAGCTCCGGAGAAGACAAGCGAGACAGCACGGCGGTAACTGGAGACGGAGCGAGTCAATGGACAGAAACTGAGGTTTTGGACTTGATTAGCATATGGACAGACAATTCTATTCAAGCTAAACTTGAAGGGTCGCATCGTAACCGGGCTGTGTTCGGGGTTAACTCTATGCTCAGACTACCAGTTGGGATTGTTACAAAGGAAATGAGCAATACGTTTTTTTACTTAAACATTTAAACATAATACAACACAAAGCAGAGCGCAGCAGCCAGTGCAAATCTTTGTTCACTGGAACAAGTTTAACTACTTTGAAGCTTAATATTCTAACGTGACATCGTTTTAACTCTGAACAATAAAACAATTTTTTTTTTTAATGGAGAGTTTATTGAACCATCTGACAAATTTGCTTAAAAAATTAATTCAATTAATTGAATTTTAACTTCAGGAACACTGTTCTGGGAGTGCACTAACTCTCCAAAGACACGCCCGTGGAGATCACTGGTGTCCATCAGTGAGAAAGATTATCCACACGCTCGTTCTCGATTCTTTCACAAACCATAATCATTACGGGTCAATCTTGTCGATTGGACGTCCCAGTAAATTTAACTTCCTGTCAGATTGTGCAATAGAGGAGATGTTGGGCCGTAGTACACAGCACAAACCAAACACATTAGCAAAAATACTTCAGGGGTCATTTGGATTTGTTTTCTATCCACAGGACACGGGGACCTGACAGGCACCGAGTGGACCATGAAGTCATGAGCATACCAAAGTATCTACCATCAAATGTGAGGCCAACACGTGTGCTCCACAGCAAAGCCTAGCTAAAACTGGGTCAACAGCACATCCATCTCAAGCTCAGCAGCAAATCTGTAGCACAATGGCTGAAAAAAGACAAGACGGTGATGCAGTTGCTGCATTTAAAGTTCAAAACTCTCTGGACTTTTAGATTTCTGTGTATAAACACGTGGCTGCAAACCTCAGTGAACTGAAGGAACTCTGTAAAGAAGACAAAAGTCCTCCACAATGATGTGTTTCCTTTGTGTTACTGCTGTTAAAGGTTGTTCTGCTAAATTCTACTAAGGCGCAGAATCAGAAGACACTACCTGGTTGTCTGTGAGGTGCAGTATTGTCTTTTTATAGGAGATTACGTCAAAGTCCAGAGCCTTCCACACAGCATGGCCCAGCAGATCTCCCACCTTCCTCTTCTTTGTGATGACAACCAGGTACATGCCTTCCAGAAAAAGGAGAAAGCAGAGCAAAAATGCACTGGATTATCCAACTTCCAATATTTCACAGTAGAATAATGTATCTCCATACTGTGTGCATGCTGATCTTACCTGCCACTAAGCGTATAGTTCCCATCAGTCCACATATTGGCCTGGTCTCAGCTGATGCAGGGACATCCTGTCTCACTGAGAAGGGCGACAGGGACACAACAATGGTTTTTATGGACACAGGAAATATATCTGTAACATCATCGAAGCTGGGATTATAACTAAGGAGGGCATCTATTATCGTTTCATGATCTACTCTCCAGACTTACTGCAGCCCAACAGAGAAAAGAAATCAACTGAAGATCAGAGAAAATCTTGGCACTCCCACAATTTCAGCCCACGCCAAAAAAGAAATAACAAAACAATAACAAATAAGAAGGAAAGTATCCTCAAACGTGTTTAACACTTAGCCACACATTGTCTTCAGAATCAAAATACTCTGTGGATGTTATGTGGTCAAATATCTTATGTATGCAAACGCGCGGTCCAACTTCTTATCTGGTGCACGTCTTTTATTTTGACAGCGAACGCGCACCACTTATGTGCAGCCCATTTATACAAGCGCTTTTAACTATGCTTTAAATCAAACAT
This sequence comes from Copadichromis virginalis, assembly GCF_057382275.1. Taxonomy (NCBI): domain Eukaryota; kingdom Metazoa; phylum Chordata; class Actinopteri; order Cichliformes; family Cichlidae; genus Copadichromis; species Copadichromis virginalis. The sequence goes on from NC_140628.1 coordinate 1,268,609, forward strand.
TCACACTCTGATGGATCAGAGAGCAACTTGGGGTTACTATCGTGCTCAAGGATGTTTAGCATGCAGACGGGAAATCTAAATCACTATCTGCCAAATCAACTAAATTTAATGGGAGATGTTTTTGTTTCGTTTTTTATAAGATCTAGAAAACATTTCCTATTTTAATGTTCACACAAAATACAGTTTAGCTAGATATACTGAAGTGTTACTTAAAGTGTCTTTCTTATTGTATTTTTATATGTTTTTATTGTACTTTTTATATTCCTGTTGTACAGCACTTTGTTTAATAAATTGCTTTATAAATAAACTATGGCTCAAATCAGAATCAGAATACTTTATTGATCTCTAGGGGAAATTAACAGTGCTCCAGTCCAAACAGTAACAAAAACAGACAATACAGGAAGTAAGAAATAGCACAATAAAAAGTGTCTATCAAGACTGGCAAAAAAATCTTTTGAATTTTATAAACTTTCTTTAATTCCATATTTAAATAACAATAAACTTAAATGCCATTTTGAGCTGCAGCTCAGCATGTGGAGCCGATCATCTGCTACCTGTGCTTCAGTCTACATGCCAAATATCCTTCAGCAAGGTAGCGACCCGGGCTGCAGTGTGACTGTTAGATGGAAAGCGCTTACACAGAAACAGCTGCGGGGTGAATGAGGCAGGTTGTGTAAAGTGCTCAGGCAGAGCAGAGCTGTCCATTCACCATAACGAGCAGAGGTTTTCTTTGGGCTTTTCATTAAAGGTTTAAATGGTCTCAGTCGTTTGTTTTCTTCTACATTTTTAGACAGCATCCCGACCTTTGGCAGGGGGCGTGTCCATTTGCTTACCTGTTAGAGTCATCTCAGTTGACACCCTGTCAATAGCCAGGACATCCACGGAGCCATCATCACAAGCTTCTATGTAAAACTTCTCTGGTGTGGTGCGCCTGATGCGAAAGACAAGACCCGGTTTAAAAGCCACCATGAGCCCGTGGGCAGCTCACATTAGCAGCGCTGAAGGAGCCGGTTACTGCTCTGGAACATGGCTCCATCACATCTTCTAACCTCGCTTAGAAGCTCAGTTACTAAGTTGCGTTTGCTCGCGTCCATATTTAAATGTGTTATTTAAATGTGATTAGAAACAACTGAAATTGTTTAAAAAAACAAAACAAGTTGGGATAAAACGAACGTTAGCGTCAGCTCCTCGACAATTAACGAGAAGCTGACGGAACGTAACTCAAACGTGTCGTTGTAGTTACACTCCTACTAAAGACGGGCACGCCTCTCCACGCAGCGTGGACCGTAAACCAGGCTGTGTGATGTTACTGTTTCGTTCTGCAGCACTTACAAGCTGAAACTCTGGAAGGTGTTCGCCATCTTTGCTCCCGAAATCTCAGTGACGTCAGGCTACTTCCGCCGTCAGCTGTGAGCGCGCGAGCGTTTGTTCCACCTGCAGCGTGAGCGAGCTCCACGTGCGGCCGGACACCGGAACAACACGGTTCTGTAGAACAATAAGCAGCATTGGTTAAAATGCCATCTTTACATTTCCAGTAAGGCGTTAATGTAACGCCTTACTTATGTAACGCGTTACTGGACTACATTTAGTTGTGTAGTTGCGTTACAAAAGTTCTTCAGGCGGATAGAAAGAAAAAACGTTTTGTCCTTCTGCACATCAGAGCAAAGCAGAAGCAAATTTTAATTTCTTTGTAATATTTTGAGCGTTAAGGAATAACAGAGACGGCTTCGACCTCAGCCATCGCTTAATTTCCGGAACTGGACATAAAGACACCGGCACAGCACTCAAAACACTGCTGCCCCCTGGTGGTCAAACCCGTGTGCACCAACTGTTACTTCATAATGTTCCTCCCCCTTTAACTGAAACTACTCTGTAGTTTAATTAGTAAATAAAATACCCATATAAAAACTTAACCTTATATATATAAATATAAAACAAACCCCACAAAATTTACTCAAATTTCACTCACTACTAATTAACCAGCCATCCGACAGACTTCACTATAACAGTAAAATCCTGTCAGCGCCCCTTCCTGTTATTATCAGTCTCTCATATGCTCCAGAGGTCTCCTGCTTCTTTTCTTTCCTTTTTTCCTTGAAAGTTTGCACCGCTCACCACTCTCAGGGGTGCAGCAGGCCTGTGTCTGTGTTCTTGACAAGTAATGCGGGACTTTGCCTCATGCTCAATGTCAGTCTCCATATGTGGCCACCACAGGTAACTTCTGGCCAGGCCCTTCACGCGGCTCATTCCCGACTGTGATGTAGCTGTTCCAGCATGGGGCAAGAACGCCGTTCTGGTATCACCGCCTTCATCTCATGAAACAAACGTATCAATGCCTTATGATCCATGATAATCATAAACATCCTGCCATACAAGTACTGATGGAGATACTGTACACCAAATATTACAGCTAATCCTTCTTTATCCGGCTCTGAGTAGTTCTTTTCTCCTACACTCAGTGTACGTGATACAGACACAGTGGGTTTCTCCTCACCATCTGGCATGCAGGGAGGACTCCAGTGCAGAAAGACACAATTTGTGTCCCAATGGCCGTTCCTATGGGAATAATTTATACTGGGACCTGGAGTGGAAGAGAATTTGACCTTTCCATCGAAATTCCTGTTAACCAACAAAGTAAAGAAAATGTCTTTTGAAATCATTCATCGTTTATACCCCACCAGAACTTTTCTTGTATAAAAAAGACGCTGATGTTAACGGTTCATTTTGTTACTGTCTCACTGCACTAATCTTTTGTGGACAGATTTTTGTACTTTTGTTGTTTCTTTTATTTATTCTGACTTCTCTCTCTGTTGTGGGAAATATTTTTTTGATTAATCTGCAAATAGGGCAAACACATTTTATTTGATTAATTTACTCATTTTACTGGCTAAAATTCACAGACTTCCATAATGTAAAAGCAATTAAAACTCTAAACCTATGCTCCTGTGATATCGTGTGATTCAACCCTTAGCCTGTGTCTAACTGTTAATAAATGTAACTCCCTGACAGTGTCTTTGGCTTATTTAACTGTTTGAGTTGCTAAAAAGTTTTGGTTTTTTTGTTAAACTTTATTTATCACATTTTAGACATACAGTTAGGTAGAACAGGAATCACATAAAAGATGACATTGTGGTGTTACAATGAGGAACAATGAGAGTGAAGGGACAGTGAGACTACAGTGAGTACAAAATAAAATCAATTAAGGGGAACATAAATAAACAAAAGTTTGCGAGAGCCAAAATCAAGTTTCAAACAGTTCCAGATGTTAACTTGAGAGCCTCGGTGTTCTTTGATGAGGAGATTGTCCTTATATATTGTGCGAGTTCTATTTTTAATACAAGAAGTTCAGGCTTTCTGCCGAGGACTTTGCTTTTGTGCATGTGAAGTTTTGCCAAAACTAACAAACATATTTATAAAGAAGAAAGCATCACTGTCCTTGTGTTTAAAATGATAACAGCCAAAGATAAAGTCCTTGTAGTATAACTGAAAATTAGGGAGAACAGTAATAAACTTGTGGAGGTCCTTCCAGAATTTACATGTACATGTACATTACTGGTACATTGTATCTCCTGAGGAACTCAGAGTAATTATATAAGAGTCCATCTTCTCTATTTAACTGACTAATCAAGATTATTAAACCAGTTATTTAAAAAAAGAGTTTTATTTTTATAAATAATATTGCAGTTATTCCAAATAAAACCGTTTTGTGGAGAGAAATTGTGTTTGTAAATCAGCGCCCATGCCAAAAGAATCTGTTGATGAAAGTGAGAAAGTTTCAGTGGTATTTGTGGAATACTATAACTGCAGAGCAGCAGGAAGTTAAGGCGCCTACATTAGAGAACACATGATGTGAGATAAAGTTCCAGATAGAAGTGGGATTCTTTAAATACTTTTTAATCCACTTTATTTTAAAGGTGTTGTTAAGAGCACCACAATCAATAAAATGTATGCCTCCTTTATCATATGAATTTAAAGCTACTGATTTACGCAAGCAGTGAGTTTTATTTTTCCATAAAAAATTCTTTATAATAACTTGTTAATTGACTTACAGGTTGTATTATCAACATGTAGTGACTGAGCAGCAGGTTAGACGGGAGATACCTTCAGCCTCCGACAGCAGAACTCTTCCCTTCAACGACAGGTCTCACTGTGATTTTTGGGGATTTATCTATAATAGGAATGAAGTTTGTGGAGCTCATTTTTTATTATTTGAATTCCAAGGTATCTTACAGAGTTTCTTACAGGTATTCCATGAATTGAAGTTGCTAAACAACTTTTAACTGGTAAAAGTTCACATTTATGCAGGTTGAGTGAAAGTCCGGAGGCTTTAGAGAATGGCTGTATTGTTAATGGCCACTGAAACTTGCGAGGCGTCTCTGAGGAAGAGAGCTGTATCGTCTGCCAGCTGACTTATGAGTATTTCTCTGTTAGCAATGACCAGGCCTTTTAAAGAACTGAGTTTAATGTGCGAATTACAGAGTCGCACAGAAAGAAGGAATAAATATACGGACAGGAGGCAACCCTGCCTCACTCCACGCTTTAGAGAGACTCTCGGGGAAGTACCAGTGGCAAGCTCTATGGAGCTGTTACAGTACAGTGTCCGAGCGGCATTACAGAAGGACTGACCGAACCCAAATTTATTTAAAGCTGTAAAAATAAACCCATGCTCTAAGGAGTCGAACGCCTCGTAGAAATCTAAAAAAAGAATAAGACTCATCCTGTACAAGTTCTGGGTAATCTATTATGTCTAGAATGAATCTTATGTTGTTTGAGATATGACGATTCTGCATGCATCCAGATTGACTCTCATCAATAACTTTACCTAATACGTGTTTTATTCTATTAGCCAATATATAATCATTATTCAGTAAAGAGATTGGTCGCCAGTTGTCTAGGGAGTGCACCTCTATCCATACTTTCCTTAAAAACGTCTAAAAGAAACGGGGCTAAACTGTCAGCGAACTGTTTGTAAAGCTCGGCAGTAAGGCCGTCAGTTCCAGAGGATCTGTTCATCTTTAGATGTTTTATAGCATCTGCAACCTCGATCAAAGAAATTGATCTGTCGCAAAGCTGACTTTCCTCCTCATTCAGCTGAGTGATTTTGTCTAAAGAATTTAAAAAAGTCAGACAAGCTTCAGGGCAATAACTAGAAGAATAAAGTTTGCAATAAAAGTTTGAACAATATTTTGCTATGGTATCCTTATCATTAGAAATTGTCCCATTAATATTTAGTTGTAGGATGGAGTTGGTGTTAGATTGATGCCCCTCCGGTGGTCCTCCTTGGGCTCTCGCACTCTGGGGCCTCTGGATGTCTGGATGTCTGGGGCCTGGATCTCCTCCATGCCTGCTTCATGCCCTGGGGGGCGGGGCTATGGCTCTCTACATCCTCTAGCAGACCATTACATGTGGAAACCATTTGAATACAAGCGCGCTGATCCACACAGGTGTGCACACGGGTGTTCACTGCTCGTAGACTTAAATTACACCTTTCTTGGCTGCTACTTCGAAGCACATCTGTCCTGCGTGCTGCACAACAACATTGAATATTTAGTATTTACTGCTGTTTACACTTAGCTAGATTAATGCGATGGTGTTGTGTTTAGTATGTTGCTCTGTTTTTTTTGCTTGTTTTCTCTTCTTCTCTCAACAGGTGATCCAGGAGATTTTTTTTCCCCCCCCCCTTTCTCACTGTCCCTCTCCCCTTCTGTTTTTCCTTTCCTTCCTCTTTCTTTCTCCCTTTCCTATCCCTCACTCATGTCTGTCCCGTCTGTAACATCTGAAAATAAAATATAATAAATAATAAAAACAAAGGTCGATCAAATGGACCAATACGGCAATGCCACGATGATCCATTTGGCAAAGTAAATCCATTGGGTCTCCTTGTTGGTCTTCAGACAACAATTCTGATGGCTAAAGAACCAAATGGGACAGGCAGAAAAAAAAAAAGATTGATGCTTTTCAAGTCTGAAAAAATAGGCTGAATTCTGCTCTCCTTCTTCGAACCATTTTCTGAATAAATGCTCCGTCAGCTTTACGTTTGTAAATCTCATCCAACCTGTGCTGCAGGTCAACCAGTTCTATCTTATCAGATTCACTGAGGGTGTCTATTGGTTTGGAAGTCAGGCATGTGATCGTTTGTATCACCTGTGTCTCATCAGATCTTCTTTTTTTGCCAAATCACTGCTGTATTTTCTAAAGAGTTTTCCAATTTGATATTTCAAAAGTTCCCACTGACCTCGGTAGTAATGAAGGTGTTTGAGAGGCTGCTGAAGAACATCATCTCCTCCTCCATCCCAGACACCACAGATCTGCTCCAGTTCGCCTACCAATCCAACAGATCCACAGAGGATGCCATCGCCCACGTCCTACACACCACTCTCAGCCACGTGGACAAGAAACAGGGTAACTATGTGCGAATGCTGTTTGTTGATTACAGTTCAGCGTTTAACACAATAGTGCCCTGCAGACTGTTCACAAAGCTGAGGGAACTGGGACTTAACAGCCGTCTGTGTGCATGGGTGTTGGACTTCCTCACTGGCAGAACTCAGGTGGTGAGGGTGGGCAGGTGCTTCTCCAACAGCATCACCATCAACACAGGAGCACCTCAGGGATGTGTCCTCTCGCCACTGCTCTACTCCCTCTACACTTCAGACTGTGTGGCCACCCACGGCTCCAACACCATTGTGAAGTTTGCTGACGACACAGTGGTGTTGGGTGCCATCTCCAACAACGATGAGGCGGCCTACATGGATGAAGTGAAGAATCTGGCATCGTGGTGCCAGGACAACCACCTCCAGCTGAACGTCAGCAAGACCAAGGAGCTGGTGGTGGACTTCAGAAGGGGTCAGCACAGAGACTACAAGCCCATTATCATCAATGGAGCTCCAGTGGAGAGGGTGCAGTCCTTCAAGTATCTTGGTGTCCACATCTCCTCAGACCTGACATGGGCTGCCCACATTCAGGTCCAGACCAAAAAGGCTAGGCAGCGCCTGTATCACCTACGACAACTGAGGAAGTTCAGGGTCTCTCCAAAGATCCTCAGGATTTTCTATACAGGCGCTGTGGAGAGCATCCTCACACAGAACATGACATCGTGGTTCGGGAACAGCTGTGTGAAGGACCAAAAAGCTCTCCAGAGAGTGATCCGTACAGCAGAACGCTGCTGCAGGATTGCTCTCCCCCCGCTTCAGGACACCTACACCAGGAGATGCCGGACTAGAGCAGATACTGAAGGACCCGTCCCATCCTGGCAACAAACTGTTCCAACTTCTGCAATCTGGTAGAAGGTTCCGCATCTTCCGGGCAAGGACAGAGAGACTCAAGAGGAGCTTCTATCCCCAAGCCATCCGTGCCCTAAACACACACACCCGCCCGCTCACATCATCTATAACTGACTGAGACAGGACTCTCTTCCAGACACTAAACCAAGGCACAATGTACATTTCAATTCCTTTAATTTTAAATATGTTTATATTGTCTATCCTGTAAAATAGTCAGATGTCTATTCATATTAATGTACAGAATTCACCTGCTTGCTGCTACTACTGCACATTCACCCAGTGTATATACTATATGTATGTATATATATATATAATGTTCTTCCTCTACACCCCCCCCCCCCCCCCCCCCCAATTTTTGCACATGTCGAGGAGCATGTCAGGCTACATTTCACTGTGTGTTATACTTGTATAACTATGCATGTGACAAATAAAGAACCTTGAACCTTGCTACAAAATGTGTTATCTGTGAGAGCTTTACTCCAATAAAGTTTAATGAATCTCTGAACTTCACAAATCACTTCTTTATGCTGAAGAATGGTTCTATTTAGCTTCCATTATGAGGTTTTAATGATGAGGGAGGATGGGATTGATAAGCTAACCATTTTATGGTCTGAGAGTGGAGTAGGATCCGTTTAAATTTTCTCTAAACCTTTTGAGATAAGCCAATAATCGATACGCGAGTGCCTGGTTTGAGTCTTACTACACCACGTGTAAGCTATTTGAGATGAATGAGAATCCCTCCAAGAATCGACTGAGTTGAATCTTTGTGCCAACAGTCTTATGAATGAGTTAAGAGTCTGAAGGCCATCGGTCCAAATGCCTGTTAAACACTGTATTAAAGTCTCCACCAAAAATGATAAAAGAATTGGGATATTTAGATAAGCAGCGCAGTAGGCGCTCCTCCAACCTATCAAAATATAGTTTAATGTCCCTGTGACAGTTAAAACCATAAACACTGAGAGCTGCTAAACAGTGCGCGGGCTGCGACTGATGGCCATGAGACTGTAACCTTCTTCTTCTTTTCAGTTTAATGGCGGTTGGTCAACCAGCTTAGATGCGCATTACCGCCGCCTGCTGGACTGGAGTGTGGACATTTTAAAGAAATATAATCTACTTAGTTTTAAGAGTTTTAATCATCTGTGTTTTCTTAAATTAGTCGTTAAATGTATAAATAGGATGGCCCCAGAGTGTCTCAATAGATACATCCAGAGACAAGATAGTAATCGTATTACCAGGAGCAAGGTGAACGGCAACCGCAAGATATATCGCAGATCTACATCCGGTCAGTCAGCTTTTTCCATACAGGCCTGACTGACCGATGAGCACACTTCCAACCGAAATCAGATTGATTACAGACATCAGATCCTTTACATGAAGGTTAAAGTTTGGTTAAAGGGAAATCAGAGATGTAGTCATTTTGACTGATGGTTTTAATTTTAATTTATTGTCTATTAATTGTATTTATGATGTAAGTTGGTTTTATGAAAATGTATGTTTTATTGTAAAATGTATCTATTTTGATTGAAGCCCAACAAGGGACAATTGTTGAAAATGAGCTATAAACGTATGTGCGTTACATCAGTTTCATGTTTTGTACTTGAACTATGTTAAACTGCACTGTCCCTTTAAAATAAATAAATTCAAAATTCAAATTAAGTGTTAAGTCGTGTTTTTTGCACTGATCGCACTTCTATGTACACCTAAACGCTAATGATAGCTAATTTCACCTTGTGTTTGTTTTTCATTTACATCAATGCTGCCAGCATCTCTGGATGGTCTCCGCCTCAGCAGCAACACAGATTTACATAAAATTGATAATTGATTAATTGTGTTAATTCATCCGTTTTTGTGTGTGTAAAAACTGTAAACCTATATCCAATGAGTTTGTTCATTTAATATTTTAAACTTGCATTAATGTGACACTGGAACTCACTGTTGTTGAAAATGGGCCTAAAATTTGACTTGTTCAGTTTTATTTAT
>NC_140628.1:1280468-1292968 GCF_057382275.1 Copadichromis virginalis
TCATGTTCTTAACGGCCTAAAAACTAATTTAAAACCTAAGATTGGGAATTTATAAAAACAACACGGAGACAAAATTCATTGGGAAAATACAAAATTTATTACAAATACCGTAAAAACAATTAAAAACAATTGACAACCTAAAAGAAAAAGGAAAAATTAGAACAATTTGGTTAATAAAACAATTAAAATGTGGTACTTACCTGAGAAGCCTAATTAAGGAAGGTACTTACCTGAATTTGGACCTGGAGAGTGACGGACACGGAAGACGGAGTGGCGATAACGTGGTGGGCCACGGGAAGGGTCACGGTATGGCCCGTGCACCACTCCTGCCCTCCTCGTGCAGGGAGGAGTTTCATTCCCCTTACCTAACCGGCCAGTGCCTGCCATGTACCCGCTGGTTTACCAGATTGACCGAGGCCTACTGCCGAAGCCACTTACGGGCCCTGCTTGGTTGCCCCCCACCCTCAATTACCTCTGACCCCAAATCTGGACCCAAAATTTAACCCCTATGCTAATTCGGCCCTAATTAAACTATCCCCACCCCAGGATCCTATCCTAACCCTAACCAGCCACAATCCTGGCCCTAATCCTAGCCCCATCCATGGTGAAGCCCTAACCTTAACCCCAGTGAAAGGAACCCCAAGTTAACGGCCAAAGACACAAAGAAATAAACAAAAATGAAGGCCAGGTGTATAATTAGGAAAGGAGGGTATGTAAGCCAAAGGAAAGGAAGCAGGAATTAGGAGCAAAAGGAAACAGAAGGCAAAGCAAGGGTAGGAAAGGAGAAAGGAAAGGAAAAGGATAGGGTTAAGCCAAAGAAAGTAGAGTAAAAAAACTAAAAAGAAAACCCAAAAAGGAAAAACACAAAGCACCGTAGGGAGGAGTCAAAAAAAGCCTATAAAAGGAGGGGCAGAGAGGAGTCTCCTTTATTTGAATTTGGCCACCGATGCATGAGCATAGCCTGAGGAAGGCACAATATCGCCGAAAGCTAGCGCAAGCCATGCATCACTAAAAATGTTTTGTTTGTTGTTTTAGTTTGTTATTTTAGTTTGTTATTTTTGGGGGAGGTTTATTTAAATTTTATTCATTTTCATGTTTCTTAACGGCCTAAAAACTAATTTAAAACCTAAGATTGGGAATTTATAAAAACAACACGGAGACAAAATTCATTGGGAAAATACAAAATTTATTACAAATACCGTAAAAACAATTAAAAACAATTGACAACCTAAAAGAAAAAGGAAAAATTAGAACAATTTGGTTAATAAAACAATTAAAATGTGGTACTTACCTGAGAAGCCTAATTAAGGAAGGTACTTACCTGAATTTGGACCTGGAGAGTGACGGACACGGAAGACGGAGTGGCGATAACGTGGTGGGCCACGGGAAGGGTCACGGTATGGCCCGTGCACCACTCCTGCCCTCCTCGTGCAGGGAGGAGTTTCATTCCCCTTACCTAACCGGCCAGTGCCTGCCATGTACCCGCTGGTTTACCAGATTGACCGAGGCCTACTGCCGAAGCCACTTACGGGCCCTGCTTGGTTGCCCCCCACCCTCAATTACCTCTGACCCCAAATCTGGACCCAAAATTTAACCCCTATGCTAATTCGGCCCTAATTAAACTATCCCCACCCCAGGATCCTATCCTAACCCTAACCAGCCACAATCCTGGCCCTAATCCTAGCCCCATCCATGGTGAAGCCCTAACCTTAACCCCAGTGAAAGGAACCCCAAGTTAACGGCCAAAGACACAAAGAAATAAACAAAAATGAAGGCCAGGTGTATAATTAGGAAAGGAGGGTATGTAAGCCAAAGGAAAGGAAGCAGGAATTAGGAGCAAAAGGAAACAGAAGGCAAAGCAAGGGTAGGAAAGGAGAAAGGAAAGGAAAAGGATAGGGTTAAGCCAAAGAAAGTAGAGTAAAAAAACTAAAAAGAAAACCCAAAAAGGAAAAACACAAAGCACCGTAGGGAGGAGTCAAAAAAAGCCTATAAAAGGAGGGGCAGAGAGGAGTCTCCTTTATTTGAATTTGGCCACCGATGCATGAGCATAGCCTGAGGAAGGCACAATATCGCCGAAAGCTAGCGCAAGCCATGCATCACTAAAAATGTTTTGTTTGTTGTTTTAGTTTGTTATTTTAGTTTGTTATTTTTGGGGGAGGTTTATTTAAATTTTATTCATTTTCATGTTTCTTAACGGCCTAAAAACTAATTTAAAACCTAAGATTGGGAATTTATAAAAACAACACGGAGACAAAATTCATTGGGAAAATACAAAATTTATTACAAATACCGTAAAAACAATTAAAAACAATTGACAACCTAAAAGAAAAAGGAAAAATTAGAACAATTTGGTTAATAAAACAATTAAAATGTGGTACTTACCTGAGAAGCCTAATTAAGGAAGGTACTTACCTGAATTTGGACCTGGAGAGTGACGGACACGGAAGACGGAGTGGCGATAACGTGGTGGGCCACGGGAAGGGTCACGGTATGGCCCGTGCACCACTCCTGCCCTCCTCGTGCAGGGAGGAGTTTCATTCCCCTTACCTAACCGGCCAGTGCCTGCCATGTACCCGCTGGTTTACCAGATTGACCGAGGCCTACTGCCGAAGCCACTTACGGGCCCTGCTTGGTTGCCCCCCACCCTCAATTACCTCTGACCCCAAATCTGGACCCAAAATTTAACCCCTATGCTAATTCGGCCCTAATTAAACTATCCCCACCCCAGGATCCTATCCTAACCCTAACCAGCCACAATCCTGGCCCTAATCCTAGCCCCATCCATGGTGAAGCCCTAACCTTAACCCCAGTGAAAGGAACCCCAAGTTAACGGCCAAAGACACAAAGAAATAAACAAAAATGAAGGCCAGGTGTATAATTAGGAAAGGAGGGTATGTAAGCCAAAGGAAAGGAAGCAGGAATTAGGAGCAAAAGGAAACAGAAGGCAAAGCAAGGGTAGGAAAGGAGAAAGGAAAGGAAAAGGATAGGGTTAAGCCAAAGAAAGTAGAGTAAAAAAACTAAAAAGAAAACCCAAAAAGGAAAAACACAAAGCACCGTAGGGAGGAGTCAAAAAAAGCCTATAAAAGGAGGGGCAGAGAGGAGTCTCCTTTATTTGAATTTGGCCACCGATGCATGAGCATAGCCTGAGGAAGGCACAATATCGCCGAAAGCTAGCGCAAGCCATGCATCACTAAAAATGTTTTGTTTGTTGTTTTAGTTTGTTATTTTAGTTTGTTATTTTTGGGGGAGGTTTATTTAAATTTTATTCATTTTCATGTTTCTTAACGGCCTAAAAACTAATTTAAAACCTAAGATTGGGAATTTATAAAAACAACACGGAGACAAAATTCATTGGGAAAATACAAAATTTATTACAAATACCGTAAAAACAATTAAAAACAATTGACAACCTAAAAGAAAAAGGAAAAATTAGAACAATTTGGTTAATAAAACAATTAAAATGTGGTACTTACCTGAGAAGCCTAATTAAGGAAGGTACTTACCTGAATTTGGACCTGGAGAGTGACGGACACGGAAGACGGAGTGGCGATAACGTGGTGGGCCACGGGAAGGGTCACGGTATGGCCCGTGCACCACTCCTGCCCTCCTCGTGCAGGGAGGAGTTTCATTCCCCTTACCTAACCGGCCAGTGCCTGCCATGTACCCGCTGGTTTACCAGATTGACCGAGGCCTACTGCCGAAGCCACTTACGGGCCCTGCTTGGTTGCCCCCCACCCTCAATTACCTCTGACCCCAAATCTGGACCCAAAATTTAACCCCTATGCTAATTCGGCCCTAATTAAACTATCCCCACCCCAGGATCCTATCCTAACCCTAACCAGCCACAATCCTGGCCCTAATCCTAGCCCCATCCATGGTGAAGCCCTAACCTTAACCCCAGTGAAAGGAACCCCAAGTTAACGGCCAAAGACACAAAGAAATAAACAAAAATGAAGGCCAGGTGTATAATTAGGAAAGGAGGGTATGTAAGCCAAAGGAAAGGAAGCAGGAATTAGGAGCAAAAGGAAACAGAAGGCAAAGCAAGGGTAGGAAAGGAGAAAGGAAAGGAAAAGGATAGGGTTAAGCCAAAGAAAGTAGAGTAAAAAAACTAAAAAGAAAACCCAAAAAGGAAAAACACAAAGCACCGTAGGGAGGAGTCAAAAAAAGCCTATAAAAGGAGGGGCAGAGAGGAGTCTCCTTTATTTGAATTTGGCCACCGATGCATGAGCATAGCCTGAGGAAGGCACAATATCGCCGAAAGCTAGCGCAAGCCATGCATCACTAAAAATGTTTTGTTTGTTGTTTTAGTTTGTTATTTTAGTTTGTTATTTTTGGGGGAGGTTTATTTAAATTTTATTCATTTTCATGTTTCTTAACGGCCTAAAAACTAATTTAAAACCTAAGATTGGGAATTTATAAAAACAACACGGAGACAAAATTCATTGGGAAAATACAAAATTTATTACAAATACCGTAAAAACAATTAAAAACAATTGACAACCTAAAAGAAAAAGGAAAAATTAGAACAATTTGGTTAATAAAACAATTAAAATGTGGTACTTACCTGAGAAGCCTAATTAAGGAAGGTACTTACCTGAATTTGGACCTGGAGAGTGACGGACACGGAAGACGGAGTGGCGATAACGTGGTGGGCCACGGGAAGGGTCACGGTATGGCCCGTGCACCACTCCTGCCCTCCTCGTGCAGGGAGGAGTTTCATTCCCCTTACCTAACCGGCCAGTGCCTGCCATGTACCCGCTGGTTTACCAGATTGACCGAGGCCTACTGCCGAAGCCACTTACGGGCCCTGCTTGGTTGCCCCCCACCCTCAATTACCTCTGACCCCAAATCTGGACCCAAAATTTAACCCCTATGCTAATTCGGCCCTAATTAAACTATCCCCACCCCAGGATCCTATCCTAACCCTAACCAGCCACAATCCTGGCCCTAATCCTAGCCCCATCCATGGTGAAGCCCTAACCTTAACCCCAGTGAAAGGAACCCCAAGTTAACGGCCAAAGACACAAAGAAATAAACAAAAATGAAGGCCAGGTGTATAATTAGGAAAGGAGGGTATGTAAGCCAAAGGAAAGGAAGCAGGAATTAGGAGCAAAAGGAAACAGAAGGCAAAGCAAGGGTAGGAAAGGAGAAAGGAAAGGAAAAGGATAGGGTTAAGCCAAAGAAAGTAGAGTAAAAAAACTAAAAAGAAAACCCAAAAAGGAAAAACACAAAGCACCGTAGGGAGGAGTCAAAAAAAGCCTATAAAAGGAGGGGCAGAGAGGAGTCTCCTTTATTTGAATTTGGCCACCGATGCATGAGCATAGCCTGAGGAAGGCACAATATCGCCGAAAGCTAGCGCAAGCCATGCATCACTAAAAATGTTTTGTTTGTTGTTTTAGTTTGTTATTTTAGTTTGTTATTTTTGGGGGAGGTTTATTTAAATTTTATTCATTTTCATGTTTCTTAACGGCCTAAAAACTAATTTAAAACCTAAGATTGGGAATTTATAAAAACAACACGGAGACAAAATTCATTGGGAAAATACAAAATTTATTACAAATACCGTAAAAACAATTAAAAACAATTGACAACCTAAAAGAAAAAGGAAAAATTAGAACAATTTGGTTAATAAAACAATTAAAATGTGGTACTTACCTGAGAAGCCTAATTAAGGAAGGTACTTACCTGAATTTGGACCTGGAGAGTGACGGACACGGAAGACGGAGTGGCGATAACGTGGTGGGCCACGGGAAGGGTCACGGTATGGCCCGTGCACCACTCCTGCCCTCCTCGTGCAGGGAGGAGTTTCATTCCCCTTACCTAACCGGCCAGTGCCTGCCATGTACCCGCTGGTTTACCAGATTGACCGAGGCCTACTGCCGAAGCCACTTACGGGCCCTGCTTGGTTGCCCCCCACCCTCAATTACCTCTGACCCCAAATCTGGACCCAAAATTTAACCCCTATGCTAATTCGGCCCTAATTAAACTATCCCCACCCCAGGATCCTATCCTAACCCTAACCAGCCACAATCCTGGCCCTAATCCTAGCCCCATCCATGGTGAAGCCCTAACCTTAACCCCAGTGAAAGGAACCCCAAGTTAACGGCCAAAGACACAAAGAAATAAACAAAAATGAAGGCCAGGTGTATAATTAGGAAAGGAGGGTATGTAAGCCAAAGGAAAGGAAGCAGGAATTAGGAGCAAAAGGAAACAGAAGGCAAAGCAAGGGTAGGAAAGGAGAAAGGAAAGGAAAAGGATAGGGTTAAGCCAAAGAAAGTAGAGTAAAAAAACTAAAAAGAAAACCCAAAAAGGAAAAACACAAAGCACCGTAGGGAGGAGTCAAAAAAAGCCTATAAAAGGAGGGGCAGAGAGGAGTCTCCTTTATTTGAATTTGGCCACCGATGCATGAGCATAGCCTGAGGAAGGCACAATATCGCCGAAAGCTAGCGCAAGCCATGCATCACTAAAAATGTTTTGTTTGTTGTTTTAGTTTGTTATTTTAGTTTGTTATTTTTGGGGGAGGTTTATTTAAATTTTATTCATTTTCATGTTTCTTAACGGCCTAAAAACTAATTTAAAACCTAAGATTGGGAATTTATAAAAACAACACGGAGACAAAATTCATTGGGAAAATACAAAATTTATTACAAATACCGTAAAAACAATTAAAAACAATTGACAACCTAAAAGAAAAAGGAAAAATTAGAACAATTTGGTTAATAAAACAATTAAAATGTGGTACTTACCTGAGAAGCCTAATTAAGGAAGGTACTTACCTGAATTTGGACCTGGAGAGTGACGGACACGGAAGACGGAGTGGCGATAACGTGGTGGGCCACGGGAAGGGTCACGGTATGGCCCGTGCACCACTCCTGCCCTCCTCGTGCAGGGAGGAGTTTCATTCCCCTTACCTAACCGGCCAGTGCCTGCCATGTACCCGCTGGTTTACCAGATTGACCGAGGCCTACTGCCGAAGCCACTTACGGGCCCTGCTTGGTTGCCCCCCACCCTCAATTACCTCTGACCCCAAATCTGGACCCAAAATTTAACCCCTATGCTAATTCGGCCCTAATTAAACTATCCCCACCCCAGGATCCTATCCTAACCCTAACCAGCCACAATCCTGGCCCTAATCCTAGCCCCATCCATGGTGAAGCCCTAACCTTAACCCCAGTGAAAGGAACCCCAAGTTAACGGCCAAAGACACAAAGAAATAAACAAAAATGAAGGCCAGGTGTATAATTAGGAAAGGAGGGTATGTAAGCCAAAGGAAAGGAAGCAGGAATTAGGAGCAAAAGGAAACAGAAGGCAAAGCAAGGGTAGGAAAGGAGAAAGGAAAGGAAAAGGATAGGGTTAAGCCAAAGAAAGTAGAGTAAAAAAACTAAAAAGAAAACCCAAAAAGGAAAAACACAAAGCACCGTAGGGAGGAGTCAAAAAAAGCCTATAAAAGGAGGGGCAGAGAGGAGTCTCCTTTATTTGAATTTGGCCACCGATGCATGAGCGTAGCCTGAGGAAGGCACAATATCGCCGAAAGCTAGCGCAAGCCATGCATCACTAAAAATGTTTTGTTTGTTGTTTTAGTTTGTTATTTTAGTTTGTTATTTTTGGGGGAGGTTTATTTAAATTTTATTCATTTTCATGTTTCTTAACGGCCTAAAAACTAATTTAAAACCTAAGATTGGGAATTTATAAAAACAACACGGAGACAAAATTCATTGGGAAAATACAAAATTTATTACAAATACCGTAAAAACAATTAAAAACAATTGACAACCTAAAAGAAAAAGGAAAAATTAGAACAATTTGGTTAATAAAACAATTAAAATGTGGTACTTACCTGAGAAGCCTAATTAAGGAAGGTACTTACCTGAATTTGGACCTGGAGAGTGACGGACACGGAAGACGGAGTGGCGATAACGTGGTGGGCCACGGGAAGGGTCACGGTATGGCCCGTGCACCACTCCTGCCCTCCTCGTGCAGGGAGGAGTTTCATTCCCCTTACCTAACCGGCCAGTGCCTGCCATGTACCCGCTGGTTTACCAGATTGACCGAGGCCTACTGCCGAAGCCACTTACGGGCCCTGCTTGGTTGCCCCCCACCCTCAATTACCTCTGACCCCAAATCTGGACCCAAAATTTAACCCCTATGCTAATTCGGCCCTAATTAAACTATCCCCACCCCAGGATCCTATCCTAACCCTAACCAGCCACAATCCTGGCCCTAATCCTAGCCCCATCCATGGTGAAGCCCTAACCTTAACCCCAGTGAAAGGAACCCCAAGTTAACGGCCAAAGACACAAAGAAATAAACAAAAATGAAGGCCAGGTGTATAATTAGGAAAGGAGGGTATGTAAGCCAAAGGAAAGGAAGCAGGAATTAGGAGCAAAAGGAAACAGAAGGCAAAGCCAGGGTAGGAAAGGAGAAAGGAAAGGAAAAGGATAGGGTTAAGCCAAAGAAAGTAGAGTAAAAAAACTAAAAAGAAAACCCAAAAAGGAAAAACACAAAGCACCGTAGGGAGGAGTCAAAAAAAGCCTATAAAAGGAGGGGCAGAGAGGAGTCTCCTTTATTTGAATTTGGCCACCGATGCATGAGCATAGCCTGAGGAAGGCACAATATCGCCGAAAGCTAGCGCAAGCCATGCATCACTAAAAATGTTTTGTTTGTTGTTTTAGTTTGTTATTTTAGTTTGTTATTTTTGGGGGAGGTTTATTTAAATTTTATTCATTTTCATGTTTCTTAACGGCCTAAAAACTAATTTAAAACCTAAGATTGGGAATTTATAAAAACAACACGGAGACAAAATTCATTGGGAAAATACAAAATTTATTACAAATACCGTAAAAACAATTAAAAACAATTGACAACCTAAAAGAAAAAGGAAAAATTAGAACAATTTGGTTAATAAAACAATTAAAATGTGGTACTTACCTGAGAAGCCTAATTAAGGAAGGTACTTACCTGAATTTGGACCTGGAGAGTGACGGACACGGAAGACGGAGTGGCGATAACGTGGTGGGCCACGGGAAGGGTCACGGTATGGCCCGTGCACCACTCCTGCCCTCCTCGTGCAGGGAGGAGTTTCATTCCCCTTACCTAACCGGCCAGTGCCTGCCATGTACCCGCTGGTTTACCAGATTGACCGAGGCCTACTGCCGAAGCCACTTACGGGCCCTGCTTGGTTGCCCCCCACCCTCAATTACCTCTGACCCCAAATCTGGACCCAAAATTTAACCCCTATGCTAATTCGGCCCTAATTAAACTATCCCCACCCCAGGATCCTATCCTAACCCTAACCAGCCACAATCCTGGCCCTAATCCTAGCCCCATCCATGGTGAAGCCCTAACCTTAACCCCAGTGAAAGGAACCCCAAGTTAACGGCCAGAGACACAAAGAAATAAACAAAAATGAAGGCCAGGTGTATAATTAGGAAAGGAGGGTATGTAAGCCAAAGGAAAGGAAGCAGGAATTAGGAGCAAAAGGAAACAGAAGGCAAAGCAAGGGTAGGAAAGGAGAAAGGAAAGGAAAAGGATAGGGTTAAGCCAAAGAAAGTAGAGTAAAAAAACTAAAAAGAAAACCCAAAAAGGAAAAACACAAAGCACCGTAGGGAGGAGTCAAAAAAAGCCTATAAAAGGAGGGGCAGAGAGGAGTCTCCTTTATTTGAATTTGGCCACCGATGCATGAGCATAGCCTGAGGAAGGCACAATATCGCCGAAAGCTAGCGCAAGCCATGCATCACTAAAAATGTTTTGTTTGTTGTTTTAGTTTGTTATTTTAGTTTGTTATTTTTGGGGGAGGTTTATTTAAATTTTATTCATTTTCATGTTTCTTAACGGCCTAAAAACTAATTTAAAACCTAAGATTGGGAATTTATAAAAACAACACGGAGACAAAATTCATTGGGAAAATACAAAATTTATTACAAATACCGTAAAAACAATTAAAAACAATTGACAACCTAAAAGAAAAAGGAAAAATTAGAACAATTTGGTTAATAAAACAATTAAAATGTGGTACTTACCTGAGAAGCCTAATTAAGGAAGGTACTTACCTGAATTTGGACCTGGAGAGTGACGGACACGGAAGACGGAGTGGCGATAACGTGGTGGGCCACGGGAAGGGTCACGGTATGGCCCGTGCACCACTCCTGCCCTCCTCGTGCAGGGAGGAGTTTCATTCCCCTTACCTAACCGGCCAGTGCCTGCCATGTACCCGCTGGTTTACCAGATTGACCGAGGCCTACTGCCGAAGCCACTTACGGGCCCTGCTTGGTTGCCCCCCACCCTCAATTACCTCTGACCCCAAATCTGGACCCAAAATTTAACCCCTATGCTAATTCGGCCCTAATTAAACTATCCCCACCCCAGGATCCTATCCTAACCCTAACCAGCCACAATCCTGGCCCTAATCCTAGCCCCATCCGTGGTGAAGCCCTAACCTTAACCCCAGTGAAAGGAACCCCAAGTTAACGGCCAAAGACACAAAGAAATAAACAAAAATGAAGGCCAGGTGTATAATTAGGAAAGGAGGGTATGTAAGCCAAAGGAAAGGAAGCAGGAATTAGGAGCAAAAGGAAACAGAAGGCAAAGCAAGGGTAGGAAAGGAGAAAGGAAAGGAAAAGGATAGGGTTAAGCCAAAGAAAGTAGAGTAAAAAAACTAAAAAGAAAACCCAAAAAGGAAAAACACAAAGCACCGTAGGGAGGAGTCAAAAAAAGCCTATAAAAGGAGGGGCAGAGAGGAGTCTCCTTTATTTGAATTTGGCCACCGATGCATGAGCATAGCCTGAGGAAGGCACAATATCGCCGAAAGCTAGCGCAAGCCATGCATCACTAAAAATGTTTTGTTTGTTGTTTTAGTTTGTTATTTTAGTTTGTTATTTTTGGGGGAGGTTTATTTAAATTTTATTCATTTTCATGTTTCTTAACGGCCTAAAAACTAATTTAAAACCTAAGATTGGGAATTTATAAAAACAACACGGAGACAAAATTCATTGGGAAAATACAAAATTTATTACAAATACCGTAAAAACAATTAAAAACAATTGACAACCTAAAAGAAAAAGGAAAAATTAGAACAATTTGGTTAATAAAACAATTAAAATGTGGTACTTACCTGAGAAGCCTAATTAAGGAAGGTACTTACCTGAATTTGGACCTGGAGAGTGACGGACACGGAAGACGGAGTGGCGATAACGTGGTGGGCCACGGGAAGGGTCACGGTATGGCCCGTGCACCACTCCTGCCCTCCTCGTGCAGGGAGGAGTTTCATTCCCCTTACCTAACCGGCCAGTGCCTGCCATGTACCCGCTGGTTTACCAGATTGACCGAGGCCTACTGCCGAAGCCACTTACGGGCCCTGCTTGGTTGCCCCCCACCCTCAATTACCTCTGACCCCAAATCTGGACCCAAAATTTAACCCCTATGCTAATTCGGCCCTAATTAAACTATCCCCACCCCAGGATCCTATCCTAACCCTAACCAGCCACAATCCTGGCCCTAATCCTAGCCCCATCCATGGTGAAGCCCTAACCTTAACCCCAGTGAAAGGAACCCCAAGTTAACGGCCAAAGACACAAAGAAATAAACAAAAATGAAGGCCAGGTGTATAATTAGGAAAGGAGGGTATGTAAGCCAAAGGAAAGGAAGCAGGACTTAGGAGCAAAAGGAAACAGAAGGCAAAGCAAGGGTAGGAAAGGAGAAAGGAAAGGAAAAGGATAGGGTTAAGCCAAAGAAAGTAGAGTAAAAAAACTAAAAAGAAAACCCAAAAAGGAAAAACACAAAGCACCGTAGGGAGGAGTCAAAAAAAGCCTATAAAAGGAGGGGCAGAGAGGAGTCTCCTTTATTTGAATTTGGCCACCGATGCATGAGCATAGCCTGAGGAAGGCACAATATCGCCGAAAGCTAGCGCAAGCCATGCATCACTAAAAATGTTTTGTTTGTTGTTTTAGTTTGTTATTTTAGTTTGTTATTTTTGGGGGAGGTTTATTTAAATTTTATTCATTTTCATGTTTCTTAACGGCCTAAAAACTAATTTAAAACCTAAGATTGGGAATTTATAAAAACAACACGGAGACAAAATTCATTGGGAAAATACAAAATTTATTACAAATACCGTAAAAACAATTAAAAACAATTGACAACCTAAAAGAAAAAGGAAAAATTAGAACAATTTGGTTAATAAAACAATTAAAATGTGGTACTTACCTGAGAAGCCTAATTAAGGAAGGTACTTACCTGAATTTGGACCTGGAGAGTGACGGACACGGAAGACGGAGTGGCGATAACGTGGTGGGCCACGGGAAGGGTCACGGTATGGCCCGTGCACCACTCCTGCCCTCCTCGTGCAGGGAGGAGTTTCATTCCCCTTACCTAACCGGCCAGTGCCTGCCATGTACCCGCTGGTTTACCAGATTGACCGAGGCCTACTGCCGAAGCCACTTACGGGCCCTGCTTGGTTGCCCCCCACCCTCAATTACCTCTGACCCCAAATCTGGACCCAAAAT
>NC_140628.1:1922968-1987968 GCF_057382275.1 Copadichromis virginalis
TATTATCAAAGGCCTACAAGCAGAAAACAGTCCTACAGTTTAATAATGAATCCTACAGTCTACAGTCCTGCTCTGGGCTCAAGTTCAGTCTCTTACTTTGGGAAACAGTTTTGTTCTTGTGGTGTCGTCATGTCAGTGAGAGCGAATGCCACGATAGTCACCGAGTCCTGGATGTGAGGACGGGCAGAGGAGGGCAGCCAAAGCCGGTTTGTTTCAGACAGGTGATGAACTGTAGATAAAAGGTGGACGGACTTTTGAGGTGGAGCGCCTTACACCTGCATCCTCTCTGACGGGTGATGGGGTGACTCCTCGTGTGGAAAGGCAGCTCTGCTCACCTCTGACTTTACTAAACACTTACGGTTTCACAGGGATCCAGTTTTAAATCAGGCTGTACTGTGATAATATTCACATGCCCTCCTCCTACTACTATTATTATTTGTCTGGTGTAAAGCAGCAACACTGAGGCAGCAGCACTTCCCTCACAAACTCTCTGTTTGCACTAAGAACGAGATAAACACGGATCATCAGAACTGTGTGATGCAAACGCTGTCTGAGGTGGAGGAAGTCGTGCATGTAAACCATGTAACAAATGATGTCATTATGATTATCATACCAAACCTTTCATAGCGCACTAACACGGAGGTGACATCACAGCTGAAGGAGTAGCAGCAGCCGTGGAGACATTGGATGGCCTCATTTATGGGCGTGTTACTGTCACACACTGTGTGTGTGTGTGTGTGTGGGCGTGTGTTACTGTCACAGCTCCACATGTTAGCAGCACAGACACATGAGCACCGAGCGTGTTTATGACCAAACACATTTCAGAGGCGGGGCCTGTTTGAAAGCCACGCCATCAGGCTCAGCGCCACGAAGCTGCTGATGGCACAGCGAGGCAGCCGTGAATGTAGTTAGGGAGCACTTAGGAAAAAGTTCTTGTGTGAATGTGCTTTGAGTGCTCAGATGAGTAGAAAAGCGCGATGTCCAGTGTCTGTATACAGCCGACACGGAGCTGTCAGGCAAACAAAACTATAATAGTTTACTATGAACACTATTTAGAAACCCAGCAGGCTGCTTTGTAACTGTAATGCTGTTTATAACATTGATGATCAAACCACTCCTTCATCTTTCAGTGAGAAACAGTGAAGTCAGCAGGGCTGCAGTGAGGGACGCACACAGACGCAGCTGTGTGCCCACAGTTTGCAGCAGATGACAACAAATGAATGCAGCGACGCTCCAAAGCCTCTCTGAAATGTGAACACTGACCCAAAATCCCAGTTTGAATCCAGATATCATCTGGACTCACAGGCCTGCAGGGTTACAGTGCCACTGCTGGGCCTCCGTCAGTGGTAAATGTGGGATGACAGGCGTGCAATTACCAACAGGCTGGAATGTTCTGGAGTGGGCTCTGTCTACATAGCAGATGTTTGGCTGAACAACACATCACAGCAATAACCAGGCTGTGTCTACACTATGCACAGGTGTGTGTGTGTGCTGGGCTAACCTGGGATTCATCATCAGCCGTCTGAAGAAGTAGGTCCAGGTGATGTAGTCCATGGCGTCCTGCTTGGATGAGATGGTTCCTGCAGCAATCTCAGCATTCAGATGATCAGAGAGCACGCCGAGGAGGCTGAGGATACGACACGACACATCAGCTGGTTGACTTATCACTGTAGGCCTTTCTAAACAGCAGCATGCTGGCAGAGGGTAACGATGGTGCTGTAAAACCAGCACCTAAAAGCATGTAAATACAATTTTGCATCACTTGCAGTGGTTTCCAGGACAGCGGTGACCACATGTTGCAGCAGAGATTTGCACACAAACTACTGCAGCCCGACACTGAACAGGAAACAAACCCTGGGCTCTGATCCATGGATGCCCCACCAGTGTCATCACGGTGGCTCTACAGTGACAGTGCAGTCCAAAGACTGCAGTCACACTACAAAGAACATGAATCATATCTGATACCAAGCCTGTTGCTGATGTTAGAGATAAACTGTCTGCTTTGTTTACATACTACCTGTGCTAACACGTGAATGCTATTGCTAACAGGGAGGAGACTATAATGACAGTGTATAAGGTCACCAGTTTATCTTTATTAACGACACTGCTGATGTTGCATTCATGCGTGATTACAGTGAACATGAGCTGATAGTAACGACTTCATTCAACATGTCTGTGTAAAACAAACCTCTGCATTTGGACAGTGAAAGCATCTTTTTTTCTGTTTCCTCTGAAAGATTCCCAGAGTCTTTCTAGCTTCCTGTCAGATTTCCCACTCTGACCAGAACGCACACATGTCACAAAGTATGACCGCTGTCCAAAAACTGCATTTAAAAAACGTGCTCCCTCTGTTCACTGCAACAACTGTAGTGGCTCCAGTCTGCAGCACGTCCACTTTGATATAAAACATTTCAGGGACACTGAAAAAATGAGCTGTTTTCTTGAAATATTACTCACATTAATTACACTGAACCCAACACACCATCATATAAATACTCAACAAAAACCAGCGAGACAAAATGTGCGATCTCTTTTATCGTGTAGGTGCTATTAGCGTCCTCGGAGAGTGATTTAACGCCCTGGCACCTCGCCGCTGCTGTTATCTCTAATGTTTACGTTTATGATAAACATCAATCTAAGACTTGAAGAGAGCTGCGAGGCCCTCAGAGCACCTGTGGGTCTGACAAAGGAGAAGAAATCACTGTAAAACACACAAACACACACACACAGTGTAAAACACACACACAGTATAAAACACACACACACACACGCACACACACAAACTCAGTGTAAAACACACACACAGTATAAAACACTGAGGAACTACGACTGCAGGTGTGTTGTGTGAACAGAAAGCATCATGTAAAGACTGAAAGTATCTCGTCCCACTTAGACGCTGTCAGTGCTGCAGGACAGACTGATCCGAAGGGGAAACAGCAGCATCCTGTTTGTACTGACAGCATGCTTTCACATAAGGCCTGATATGTATCACAGTACTTTAACCTTGGTGTGAACAGTTACGGGTCATAAAGATTTAAATACATTAGACATCCACAGATGGGCCCAGTCTTTGAAACTAACAGATGACTATGGCAGGAATCCTGATGATGAAGATTGTGCTGTTACCTGGACTCTACAGGAAACGGCTCGTACAGAAACTTCTTGTAGAAATCCTTCTTTATGTCGTGGACAAGGATCACTGCTTTGCCCTGGTCATCAAACTGAGGACGGCCTGCTCGCCCCATCATCTGCAGCACGTCTACACACACACACACACACTGTTACACACAACCTTTAGAGCAGAACGTTTACGATCTGTTAATGCAGTTTGTTCTGAGCGTCAGTGACAGCTATATGAGAGAGCTTCTTAATGCGGAGTTTAACGTCACACAGACTGGAGGAAGCACACTTCCTGTTCCACAGAGACCACACCCAGGCTGTCACTGAGCTGTACCTGTGATGGGGTAGTCCACATAGCGCCTGGATTTGCCATCGTAGTACTCGGTTCCCTTGACGACAACCAGGTGAGCGGGGAAGTTCACTCCCCAGGCCAGAGTGCTGGTAGCAATCAGAACCTGGTGACATTTTAGAAATGAGTTACAACCAAACAGGACGTGAGATATAGACACAGCAGCTGAGGAGTGACAGAGTCTAACTGTGCACAGGATTAATGTAGCAGCATTCATCCTCTGTAGCACTAACAGACCTGTGTGTGGAGCAGACAGAACAACAGGAAGTGAGGACAGGCAGACGGAGAGAGACAGCTGGGGTTTTGCCCAATTACAGAAATTCCAGGCAAAGGAAAAGCTTTGGAATGTGCTTGAAAGAGCCTGGAAAACTATTCCTGAAGACCACTAAAGGAAATGACAGGAAGGCTTTCCTAAGATAGTTCAGGCTGTGATGAAGAATAAGGAGGTCATACCGAACACAGACTGTAACGCTGTGAAACATGTCACTATCTCTACTTTCAAGATTAGGCTTCGAACTTTCCTTTTTGCTAAAGCATATAGTTAGGGCTGGACCAGGTGACCCTGAATCCTCCCTTAGTTATGCTGCAATAGACATAGGCTGCCGGGGGATTCCCATGATGCACTGGGTGTTTCTTCTTCACTCACTATGTGTTAACAGACCTCTCTGCATTGAATCATATCTGTTATTAATCTCTGTCTCTCTTCCACAGCATGTCTTTATCCTGTCTTCCTTCTCTCACCCCAACCAATCACAGCAGATGGCCCCGCCCCTCCCTGAGCCTGGTGCTGCTGGAGGTTTCTTCCTGTTAAAATGGAGTTTTTCCTTCCCACTGTCGCCAAAGAGCTGCTCATAGGGGGTCATATGATTGTTGGGTTTTTCTCTGTATCTATGAAGCGCCTTGAGGCGACTTTTGTTGTGATTTGGCGCTATATGAATAAAATTGAATTGAATTTTGCCACACATGCTGCATTTCTATGTACACTACATTGGTGCAGTAGGTTCGAGTTTGTCTGCCTTCACATGCACAGTGGGGTCAGCAGATGCAGATGCTGACCCCTCTGTGGCAGGGTGTGGTTTGTGGCTCAGCTGCAGGGGAAGGGTGGAGCAGTGAGTTCAGGGGGCGGTGCCAGGGGAGCCACAGCTGTCATCCATCACACCAACCGTGTCGTCCTCATTTCAGTAGCTGCCTTAGGAGAGAGCTGTGTGGTGTGTGAGCAGGAGAGTGCAGCTGGAAACATGTGCGTACATGAGAACGCCAAAGAGCCATGTGAACAACACTGTAAAGCACTTTTTGCTTTTGTTTGTCCGTCCTTATCAGCCACTTCTTCCTCACTAAACTGCAGTTCTATTAGCTGCATGAACGCACAGGAAGGGCAGGGGAGGGGCCGGTTGCATTAAGAGATTCGATTGGTCATTCCAGTGTCAGTTATGCAAATGAATGAACAGGCTGCTGTCAGTGCTGCTAGGACCGTAGCCTGTATATTTATGGAGACACTAACCCATCAGCCTACATGTGCATCAGCTGTGCCAGATTAGCAGCCCAGCAGCGGGGTGAGGGAATACCTGAATCTTACAGTTGACAAACAGCTCCTCTACAGTCTTTCTGTCTCTCTCATGGAGGCCTGCATGATGCATGCCGATCCCAAAGGCCAGTGTCAGCTTCAGGTTGGAATCTCGAACTGTGCCAATGATGTCCTCTATCTGCAAACAAACCAGAGCACAGACAGTGATTAGTACGAAAAACAAATCTCACCGAGGAGTAACGAGCTCTCTAGTCCCAGGGCTTCGTTACGATAAACTTTGCTTCTAATGTGGTCTGTCGTGTTCATTTATTCAAAATTGTGCTGTTACACTGGGCGCGTCGTGTGGACTTTTGCCATCCTCATGTACATATATAACATATTTAAACTGGACATCAACCCAATCCTGACTCACAAATCTCATATTGACTGATATGGAAAAAACTAGGTTGGTGATTTGATCCTAGACTCCTCTAGTCTGCATGCCAAATATCTTTTGACAAAATACTAACCGCATGGTGCTCTCCGATGCATCCATCAGAGTGTGAATGTGTGTATATATACACATATATATATCTACATATCTACATATATATATATATACATATACACATATATATATATATATACACACACACATACACACACACACACACATATGTACAGTGGGGCAAAAAAGTATTTAGTCAGCCACCGATTGTGCAAGTTCCCCCACCTAACATGATGACAGAGGTCAGTAATTTGCACCAGAGGTACACTTCAACTGTGAGAGACAGAATGTGAAAAAAAAATCCATGAATCCACATGGTAGGATTTGTAAAGAATTTATTGGTAAATCAGGGTGGAAAATAAGTATTTGGTCAATAACAAAAATACAACTCAATACTTTGTAACATAACCTTTGTTGGCAATAACAGAGGTCAAACGTTTACTATAGGTCTTTACCAGGTTTGCACACACAGTAGCTGGTATTTTGGCCCATTCCTCCATGCAGATCTTCTCGAGAGCAGTGATGTTTTGGGGCTGTCGCCGAGCAACACGGACTTTCAACTCCCGCCACAGATTTTCTATGGGGTTGAGGTCTGGAGACTGGCTAGGCCACTCCAGGACTTTCAAATGCTTCTTACGGAGCCACTCCTTTGTTGCCCGGGCGGTGTGTTTTGGATCATTGTCATGTTGGAAGACCCAGCCTCGTTTCATCTTCAAAGTTCTCACTGATGGAAGGAGGTTTTGGCTCAAAATCTCACGATACATGGCCCCATTCATTCTGTCCTTAACACGGATCAGTCGTCCTGTCCCCTTGGCAGAAAAACAGCCCCATAGCATGATGTTTCCACCCCCATGCTTCACAGTAGGTATGGTGTTCTTGGGATGCAATTCAGTATTCTTCTTCCTCCAAACACGACGAGTTGAGTTTATACCAAAAAGTTCTACTTTGGTTTCATCTGACCACATGACATTCTCCCAATCCTCTGCTGTATCATCCATGTGCTCTCTGGCAAACTTCAGACGGGCCTGGACATGCACTGGCTTCAGCAGCGGAACACGTCTGGCACTGCGGGATTTGATTCCCTGCCGTTGTAGTGTGTTACTGATGGTGACCTTTGTTACTTTGGTCCCAGCTCTCTGCAGGTCATTCACCAGGTCCCCCCGTGTGGTTCTGGGATCTTTGCTCACCGTTCTCATGATCATTTTGACCCCACGGGATGAGATCTTGCGTGGAGCCCCAGATCGAGGGAGATTATCAGTGGTCTTGTATGTCTTCCATTTTCTGATGATTGCTCCCACAGTTGATTTCTTCACACCAAGCTGCTTGCCTATTGTAGATTCACTCTTCCCAGTCTGGTGCAGGTCTACAATACTTTTCCTGGTGTCCTTCGAAAGCTCTTTGGTCTTGGCCATGGCGGAGTTTGGAGTCTGACTGTTTGAGGCTGTGGACAGGTGTCTTTTATACAGATGATGAGTTCAAACAGGTGCCATTCATACAGGTAACGAGTGGGGGACAGAAAAGCTTCTTACAGAAGACGTTACAGGTCTGTGAGAGCCAGAGATTTTCCTTGTTTGAGGTGACCAAATACTTATTTTCCACCCTAATTTACGAATAAATTCTTTACAAATCCTACCATGTGGATTCATGGATTTTTTTTTTCACATTCTGTCTCTCACAGTTGAAGTGTACCTCTGGTGCAAATTACTGACCTCTGTCATCATTTTAGGTGGGGGAACTTGCACAATCGGTGGCTGACTTAATACTTTTTTGCCCCACTGTATATATACATATATATACCGAACCGAAAGCACTGTATCGAACGGTTCAATATCGATACGAATATCGTTGCACCCCTAGTATATACATATATATACATATGTATGTATATATATATATATATATACATACATATATATACATATGTATGTATATATATATATATATATACATACATACGTATATATATATATATATACATACATATATATATATATATATATATATATATATATATATATATATATATATATATATATATATACATACATATGTATATATATATATATATATATATATATATATATATATATATATATACACATACATATGTATATATATATATATATATATATATATATATATGTATGTATATATATATATATATATACATACATATGTATATATATGTATATACTAGGGGTGCAACGATATTCGTATCGATATTGAACCGTTCGATACAGTGCTTTCGGTTCGGTACGCATATGTATCAAACAATACAAAATTTGTAATTTATTTTATCAACTTTCCTTCTGACTATGCTGTCTGTGTTGAGCGCTCAGTGAATCTGCGTTCGACTACTCCGCCTAGGGTCGACAGTGCAGCCTAGGCGGAGCAGTCGAGCGCAGATCCACTGAGCGCTCAACACAGACAGCATAGTCAGAAGGAAGAGCGCAGGGCACCTCCCCCACCCTCATTCAGATCTGGCGTTTGGAATTATTTTGGTTTTCATGTGACGTATGACCCTGAAGGTAAGCGCGTCATGGACTAAAGTAAAACAGCATGTTGGATGTGCCATGCAATGCTCAATTACATGGTTGGGAACTAGTGTGTTAGCGCAGTTAGCTCGTTAACGTGTTGGCCGTCTAGCCCCATGCACGGAGTGATCGGCGGTAGCTTGTTAACGGAGATTTGCCGTGTTGTGGCGTTAAGGTCATTTCAACGAGATTAACCTGAAAGCACTAGTGGGAACACAACGAATATGACTGCACATTTACGCCGACATCATCCTAGTGCAAAGACAAGTGGAAGCAGACAAAAAAAAGCAAGCATGCATGCTACGAACTTTAGCCGAGTCATTTAGACAGCTGTTTAATATGCTGCTGAGAATATAGCCCAGAAGAAGCGGATAGTATAGCTTTTATTTTGGAAAGAGCCATTTCTCTGTAATAAACTCTCTTTTCCAAAGATGAGTGATTCCTCAATCAGATACAGGGCTCGCAATATCGCTAGCCCGACGTCCCGGAGCTAGCGATTTTTTCAGTCGGGCTACCAAAATCTATCTCTGCCCTGCCCGTCGGGCTATTGTAGGAAAAATATATGTCAATGCTTTTGCATTCTTTCAGAAATGTAGCTGGGTAATTATGTCATTGGCATCGGTGAGCCACTGTCAATATGTGACATTGAAATCGCGTTTGAATTTGCGCTTGTTTTTTTTGCTTTCACTTTGCAATCGTGCGAACTGTGTATAGAGAGCGACAGCACTGATCTGTGAGTGATGATAATTTGTGCACCAATTCCTCTGACATCGTCTTATTAATCGTTAGCTTACTATGCAAACATGACAAGTGAAATCTCCTGCAGCTTAAACATGTGAGAGGTTGATCACGCAGAGAATCGCTGAGCTTATGTGAGTGTGTGTGTAAAAGCAGCAGGATAAGACAGGTCAGGGTGAAGAAGTGACAGCCAAAGAAAAGCTTATCACAAAACGGAGAAGTTATGACAAATCAGACTATAAGGCAAAAAGAAAGTGCAGCTTTATGGTTTCATGGACAAAAGAATTTCTGTGGCTGCAATATGACGAGCTAAATAACCAGGGCTGCACATAAGTGGTCCGCAGGTGCGCATTCGCTGTCAAAATAAAAAACACGCACAAGGGTTAGGGTTAAATTTAAAAACTGTACTTTTGAGTTAAAATATATATTTATAATTTTAATAAATGACAAATTAAAAAGGCATGAACATTTTTTTGTATCGAAATATATACACACATATATATATATATATATATATATATATATATATACATATATATATATATATATATATAGAGAGAGAGAGATATGAGATAATATGTCATTATTCTGAGAAGTGTCTGTGTAGCAGTAAAATGAAACGATGCACATAAGAACCAATTCCAACCCAGCTTTGGGAGAAAGAAAGATGACGTTGAATAAAAACAGTGATTCAAATTACATTTTAAATTTCAAATACACTAACTGAAGTGAAACAGTGGGTATGAGATAATAACGCTCAGGCTGTAGAAATCAAATGGAAGAGAAACATCAGGCCCTGAGAGCAGCAGCAGAGGGAATAAAGAGCTGTCAGGCCAGAGATGGGATTTGTCGTGGCGGTGACCCCCGGCGAGCGTTAAGCAGCCATCACTAGAAGCCTGTCAGTCAAACAGCAGGAAGCTGAGCTGTTACACAGGCCGGTGCAGGGAAGCAGCAGGCAGCGGCATATATCAGTGGAACACACACACACTGAGGCAGGAGGGCTATACACACAGAAATCTGCCTATGGTATAAGACACTGCATATTTACTGAGTCTGCAGGGCCCAGGAAAGCAGATCTATGACTTCGACATCTATAATTTAGGTTAGATTAGTAATGTTAATCCAGATAAATAAACAGGTAACAGAAGGGCACAGTGCTCAGCTCATTACATGTTCTCAGTGTCCATGAAGGGAGGCCTAACTTAAATACATTCACTGTGAACATCATTAATAAAGAATCCAAATCTATGAATTAATCATATATTTGGCATCAGAAGGGAGGGTGAACGCCGCCCCCGCAGTGAAACACGGCTGTGGGAGTATCCTGCTGTGGGACCAGTGTCTCTAGAAGTGACAGTGATGTTGTGATGGAAGGACAGAAGGACACATAACATTTAGAAATAAAGCTCAGCAGCAGTCAGCAGTAGAACTGGGTGGTTTTCCACAATCACCCAGCGCCTGGCCTGGGAACGCCTGGGTGTTCCCAGGCCAGCTGCAGGAGGCGGGAGAGGGAGGCCTGGGCTTCTCTGATTGGGCTGCTGCCCCCACGACCCAGCCCCGGATAAACAGAAGTGTGTGTGTGTGTCTGTGTGTGTCTGTGTGTGTCTGTGTGTGTGTGTGTGTGTGTAATATATATACACTACTTATTCTTGTTTTTATTTTGTTGTACTAATGTAAGGTGACCTTGAGGGACTTTAAAACGTTTGAATATTATTATGACATATGAGCACAGCGTGCATGAAAGAGCTGCTGTGTGTCAGCAAACCTCTCTCTCATCCTGGTGCAGCCACTGTTTGGGGTTGTCCTCTGTAGCCAGGTAGGCGATGAGGTCCAGGGCGGTCAGGCGAGTTTGCCTTCGTGATGACACAAAAATGAGCACAGGCTTGGCTGGAGAGTGAGCGCGTATCGCTGTGGAGAGTCCAAAACAGTAGTTAGTTTCAATATTGCACATGGTCAAGGAGTATTACCAAACAATGCTGCATGAAAAGCCAGCAACATCTCACGTGCACATGTGCTAACGTGCAAAAACAGTGTGTACAAAGCTGCACCTTGGAAGGTGGGCTTGTTCATGCTGGCCATGCGGGGGCAGTAGTGCTGTCCTGGAAAACCGTGGATGTGAACTTCAAGTGGGACCGGGCGCACAGACGGACGGAAGTTAAACAAACCCACCTGTTAGACCAAAGACGAGAAGAAGAGAGATTTAATGTGCGCAGCTGGCAACAGGAGGCCCGTCTGTCTGCAATGTGAACACTCTGTTACTGTCATGCAGGCACAGAGCTGCTCTCTGTGTTTACTGTGTGATAAGGCGCTATGGCCAAAGTGAACTTACTGTGTGATAGCATGTTGAAAGTGTGTGTGGCATTTTTTGCAGTGTTATTATATTGAGGGCTGCAGCATGTGTGCAGATGTCTTAAAAGCCTGGATAATGGATTAGCAGCTCAGTCCCAACAGCAGCCAAGCAGCCAGATTTATGGACAACACAAAGACAGCACGTCTCCTCTACAGCTCTGAAGGCAGAGCAAAGGAAAGCTCCAGTGTTTGACTCTGATGGTGCAAAGTGTAACTCACATCTACACACACTACAAAGACTGGCTGATATAAAGGTTTGTTAAACTGCTGCAAGCTCCTTTTAGTCTCTAATGTTCATGACACACCACAAAATCAAAGTACTGGATGGACTACGCACAAACATGGAGGCTGCTGATGAAGCTCATCATTGAGCAGCAGCTGCAGGGCACGAGCAGTGCACAGGTACAGCTTCAACACCAAACTGAGCATGATGAGGACTTTGTCCTTTGTTTGAACTGGGACAGTTTCCACCCCTAGCAGAGTAACTATTACCCGGAGTTACTATTACCCTGAGTTACTATTACCATGAATAACTATTACCCTGGGTGGAGCCAATGCCACATGTGTGTCTTTGTCTGCCTGTGTGACATAAACAGTCATTAAAAGACAAAACATGAGTGGGAAAAATAAGAAAACTAAACACTTCATTATGATGTGAAAACAAGAAGAATCTGAATTCTAATCTATGATAGATGATCAAATATTAACTAGTGAACACAGATTTAGTCCTACGACCCTGGACGCAGTTGGCTCAGGACGAGAGCACAACGAGCCTTGTATGCATGTTAAGAGCTGAGAATGTGACATCAGTGTTACAGTAAAATGTTTCCTCTCCATCACTCTGATGCTCAATCTTGTTATTATGTATCATATATGTCACACTGATACAATGATACAGACATGAAAACAGAGAATGGATATTTATGGTTTCTGCCTGAACAACAAAGAGCAAGCAGACGGGCATCCAAAACTATACGTGAACTGACACACGTAGGCACGCTCACACACACACATGCACGCTCACACACATGCGCACAAACACGCGCGCACACACACACACACACACACGTGCGCGCACATGCGCGCTCGCTAACACACACACGCACACACACACACGTGCGCTAACGCACACACACACGCGCTCTAACACGCGCACACACACACACACACACATGCATGCAGACACACGCACACACACACGTGCGCGCACATGCGCGCTCGCTAACACACACACGCACACACACACACGTGCGCTAACGCACACACACACACGCTCTAACACGCGCACACACACACACACACATGCAGACACACGCACACACACACACGTGCGCTAACACGCGCACGCACGCACACACACGCGCGCTCACAAAGACAGACACTGTTTTACGTTACAAAATATTTGACTGACTTTAGCTGGTAAGCCTGTATATAAATGATGGCAGTGTGTGATGTAGGGGTGGGCAGTATAAACGGTATACGTTAGAAACAATATAAATTTGGCCACCGGTAAAGATTCTGACTGTTTTTTTGCAAATTTGCATTATAATATTTATTTTCGTTTTGCCTGCAGTATATAAAAATTGGTCTATCTCAAAAATAAAACTATGAAGACACTCAAAATAAATTTCCCCCGGTTGGAAACTATTTTGTGCAACTTTTTTGTACTTACAGTTTTGAGGGATAAGCCTCTTAAATTTCTCTAACTAGAAATATATGTTAAAAAAACAAAAACGATCTTCAATTTTTTTGTAGTTTATTGCACTTTTTTGCAATTTATGTAATTACTATGCACTTAATGCAGACATATTATTAAAATTTGGACTATAATGGTTGTATTGATGTATAACAACTTGAAATGCTCCCACAAATGGCTCCACAGCATGTAAGAATATAAAGATAAGCTCTGGTGGACTTGGTGCTATGGTAGGTCTTAAAGGGTTAATGACTAACCTGGTATTGTGGATGGATTATCTCAGTTGTTCTCCTGACTGAAGTTTGGTCCGTGTACAGCATCCTGCCATGCGATTGCATTTGTCTCTAACCATCAGGAACCCTCATGTTAACTTTTATAAGTGTAAAAGTGTTAGTGTTCGTCCTCCAGCTTCACTGTGTTTATGTTAGGCTAACGTAGCTGTTTTGCTAGAGATCACTGCTGTTTAGTTTTCTGTCTTCATTTATGTTGGAAGTGACAGCAGAGCTGTATGTTTGAATTTTTTCAGAAATCTCTCAGTCAGAACATGCTATATCATGCTTAGGTGGAAACTAGCGAGCTAACTTCCTGCTAACTTCTAACTCTGTTAAATTTAATAGATTCTGTTTTCATGGATGCCTGGATGTTAAACTTCATAGTTACACCTGGTAAAGCAGCAACGCTGATCATTTTATTAAAGATGAAAGAATTTAGACAGTTTTTAACTCTCAGTGTTCGTTTGACTTTGGGACCTGAGGGGGACGGAGTTTAGGACCCAGATTCCTCCGCGAGGCTCCTGACTACAGCAGCAGTAATGCTCCAACAATCCATCAGGCGGTGCGGCTTCATAGCTTAGCAAAGTCGCACTAAAACATTTTTGACAGATGTTTGAGCGCCGTGTAGCACATAAAATCGGTTCGAGGTCAGTGAGCACAACCAGAATTCATACATAAGGAGCACCGGATTATAAGGCGCACTGTCGATATTTGAGAACATGATAGGATTTTAAGTGCGCCTTATAGTGTGTACAATGCGTTATACAGAAGAAAAGAATATATCATGATATATCGTTAGCGCACATGTTTCAGATTATTCCGCGATGTAGATTTTAGGCCATATCGCCCAGCCCTAGTGTGATGTAATGCAGGTGCCGACCTGTCCGATGCCCAACCAGTCAGCCAGGTCTCGAGCGTTGGCCAGAGCCGTGGACAGCCCAACTACTCGAACACTCTTGGAAGTGTGAGACGAGATGAAGTTGGTCCTGGACACAATGACCTCGAGGACCGGACCTCTGTCCTCACCTGGAAACAGACACAGTGCTAACGCTAACACAGCTAACAGGGAGTCCTGTTTCAGGGCCTTCACATGTTTATATTTAGGACATCATGGGCTACATGGAGCAAAAGCGTTTTTGAGCCATGGTGAAGAACATACAGGTAGGACCTGCTCCACACCAGCGGGCCCAGGTGTGCTGTAGACTCTTACCCAGCAGGTGGATCTCATCGATAATGAGAATCGCTACTTTCTGGACGTAGCTTCGATTCTGCCAACTCCTGCTGACTCCATCCCACTTTTCGGGTGTGGTGACGATCAGGTCAGCTTTTGCTATGGCTCTCATGTCTGGAGTCACGTCCCCGGTCAGCTCCACCACGCTTCACAAGCACAAGAAGAAACTGTTTGTTGGTGTCATATGAACAGCATTTACAGTGTGTCTGCAGGAGTAACTCGATTATGTTTAAGGCCTAATTGATACCAGTTTAAAAACCATGTCATCATTAGCTAGTTTCATGTGTTTAAGGCCTCTTTACATGCAGAGTTTCTCTGTTCTTACTTTTTTCCAAGTTTCTCTTCAATCCTGACCTTCCAGTCCTCAATGCGCTCCCTCACCAGGGCCTTCAAAGGGGCAATATACACGACCTAAACACAGAACACAGGCAAACAATAACTCGATCAAGCTCGGCTAGTTTCCCTACACTGACTGCTCTGCTGGAGCATCTCAGCTGCTTTTGCCGTGTGTTTAAACCACCTGTGCTGACTGCTGCTGGGATCCAGGGGTCACAGGGTAAGGAAGGGTGTGGATCC
Source organism: Copadichromis virginalis (assembly GCF_057382275.1). Classification (NCBI taxonomy): domain Eukaryota; kingdom Metazoa; phylum Chordata; class Actinopteri; order Cichliformes; family Cichlidae; genus Copadichromis; species Copadichromis virginalis. The sequence goes on from NC_140628.1 coordinate 1,937,846, forward strand.
TGTTGACTACATGAGTGAAACGACCACAGTAAGGCGATCCACAGAGAGCGTTTACACTCATCATTAGGGTTTCTTTCTCCAGGGCTGAAATACATTTTTATCAAACGGCCAAAAATAACAGTAACATGCAGACCGTTGACAGACTCATTGCCTTTTATAAAGAATAAATCTGTGTATGTGTGCTGTGCATCCATTCATTCACAGTCAGTGACAACAGCAGGTGGACTGCAAAGCAAACAGTTAACCAGACTAAGTGGACGTGGCATCATTCACACCATCAAAGCCCCAGAGCTGATGTTGAAGTAACAGTGGATTCCTTATAAGCAGTGCAGCTCGGTGCGTTGCTGAGGAACCTCCAGGAGCCACAGCTGACTCTGTTAGCGTTGTCCTGTGGGTACACTAACCACCATCGAACTAAAGAGCAAAATTCTTCATGACGACTTCCTCTAAATTTGCTAATACAAGTCAAAGTTATGGACGTAACGAGAGTCGTGTAGAACAAAGCTACAGACACCAGAACTATGTTCACATTCCTCAGAGTAGCTACCAGATTACTGGTAATGGCTTTTCCCACTTTGAGCCCTGTTCCTCCTCTTGATGAGTTCATCGCCTGAAACTAAAATCAGAGGAAACTCTTGAATGAATCTCGTTTTAAACACACGATGTGATCATTACGGTACAGCCAGAATGTGACCGCGTGTTGTTGCAATAAAATGGACTAGCCCGCTGCGTCACTGTTTACCAGTTAGCCCACTATAGTGAGGCTAACACTTCCAGCTGTGCAGACTATGACCATCACACAGTTGCTTATAATGGAGCAGACGTTCACTTCAATTCAGTTTTGACTCTCAAACAAGTGCAAGAATTATGAAAACAAAACCAGAGAGCTCAAAGTTCTGCAACGGTGTGCTTGTTTTCACCTTCCAGCACATCCTTTTCCTTTAATTGATCTATTCCTAAAATCCCCAATGTCCAAACCCACAGTTCATATATACTTATGTAGTCATCTGAATTTACATCATGTCTCGATGAAATGCAGTGTTAGGGCCTGCACAGCTTTGATGGAACGATGCTACGATGACTGTAAAAGCAAAGAGCTGATGCTGTACACGGCACTGCGGAGGGTTCTCTGTTCCTTACATGCCTACAGAGGGACTCGGGGACGCTACCTTGGAGGACGGATACTTGTTGAAGACCCGGAACATGGCCATCTCTGCTGCGATGGTTTTTCCAGAGCCCGTCGGCGCTCCCAGCAACACGTTGGTGTCGGTGTGGTACAGTGTGTGGAAGATTTGGGTCTGGATGGGGTTGAAGTGAGTGAACTTGTAAAGGCTCTCGTACTCTCGGTTACCCAGAGCAGTCACTGGCAACGGCTGGAGGTCTAGTAGCTCTGAGAGTGAAGAAGTCATGCAAAGGATCATGGGACAAGGGTCACAAGACAACAGAGTTTAAAGGTGGCTACATGATACAATGATTATTAGAAACAACAGAAACCAATGTGAGACTTTTGCATCCAAACTGTGATGCTGATCAGAGTGTAACGTGACCTGGCCCCAGTGTGCAGGCTTGTCCCCAGCAGCTGATGTTGGGCAGTTTACTTTTTCAAACCTTATCGTGATGATCAGTGCGCTCTGGTTCCAGTAAGAGACAGAGCACTCAGAGCTTTTCTGTCCAAAGCTCCAGCTGTGGCTGAAGTGGACACACGGCTCTGCAGCTCTGCTTATTATGGCCTTGACTGGTTTGTCTAATAATGGGAAGGTCAGCTGACCAGTCAGTGTCCTTATTTGGACAAACTACACTTATAGCCTTCTAGGCTGTATCTGACATAACCAGTGTGGCTCAAGAAGTAGAGTCCAGTAATCTGAAGGTCAGCGCTTCGACCCTAACAACACCAAAGTGCTGCAGACAGATCCGTGGGTGTAAATGCAAAAATCAATCAATAAATATGTGAACAAAATCAGTGAATACAGCTTCTACTAAAAGGGCTGTAAGTACAGGTCCACCTTCTTCACAGAGCTCAGAGTAACATCATGAAGGCCTGTGGGGGCACTGTGTGTCTGAGTGTGTACCAGTGTGTGGGGGGTGTCGCTCTGGTAAGATCAGGTCCTGGAAGTTGATAATGCAGACAGCTTCAGCACCGAGCCATCGGTCAGAGACGGCCCTGATGTAGTACTGTGAGGGCAACGGCTCAAAGATGGGAATGGTGAACACGATGTGCTGAGGCTCTCCTGACACCACCTGAGGAGAACAGACGCGTCATTCTCTGTGCTTTGTGTTCATCTGAGCTGAGACTCATACAGCAGACCTGTTTCTTCTGCAGCAGGAAGTACTCAGAGTGGTAGATGTGATCATTCATGGCATCTTCCACCCACAACCACCAGGGCTCACCCACTGATCCATGGACCTGAACCACACAAAGAACAGCGTTGAATTACAGTCTTTTCAGGGAACCAACACTTATTTTAGTTCCCTGATTAACCCAGGTTCGCCCTGCAAGGCCCAGAGAAACTGCACAAATCCCAAGAGCTACAAAAGCCACTGAGTGCAGCTCGTTTGAAAGCCTTTAATCTCTCTCTCTTTTGCAAAAGATGTTTTTGTTTTTTATGTTGGAGAATTCAGGTTTTTAACCCCCCCATGAATGTCTGGTACTACTACCACTTAGACCAGGGGTGGGCAACTCCAGGCCTCGAGGGCCAGGGTCCTGCAGGTTTTAGACCTCCCCCTGGGTCAGCACACCTGAATCACACGATTAGTTGATCTCTGGAGAACTTCAGAACATGTTGAGGAGGCCATTAAATCAGCTGACACGTGTAAACCTGCAGCACACGGGCCCTCGAGGCCTGGAGCTGGACACCCCGACCTGTGCCAGAGGGAAACCCAGGATGTCTTACACGTCGTTACACATCGTTACACATCATACGCTCTGTGTGTCCCTGTAAAGTCACATGAAACTTTCTTTGGCAAAGATGAACATGGATCCTGTAACAGATGGCGAGGACCCACAGAGCCCCATCTCACCATCATGGAGTCAGTCCAATAAGCAGAAGCACTGTGCCCCCCCCCTTGCTAGAGTCCCGAGGTGACCTGGAGCTGGGTTCTGTTCATGCCCACCTGTGAGCGTGTACACAGCACTCGGGGGAATCACTTGAATTTGGGGACATGACAAACATTTGAATGCCCCGTGCTGATGTTACAACCTAACTCACCAAACCAGCAGGCAGTTTGCCACAAACAGCCAACGCTGCTTGGAGAATGATGTCATCCTGTATCATAATGAGTCAGCGTGGTGCGTTTCCTGGCCGCCACCAGGGAAGTGGCTCATGTGTCGGTGCATGTGTCGCGGCTCTGCAGCAGGATCACGGTTAAGCCAGCCGGTATTCCATTACCACTCTCCCATGATTGCAGCATGCATTGCTAATCGGACATAAACATTCATCTTCGTATTCAGCCCTGCAACGAGCTTTCTGTGCGTGACAAACTTTGGACTAAGCTTCACATGATCCCTGCTGCCCACTAAGGTGGGACAGGCTGGCTCTCAGGGACAGATGGAGATTCCCTGGCTGGGAGAACAAGGTAGGTGGGGTGCTCTTGTTTGGGCCAGTGTGGAAATATGAATGTCTGTGAGTAGTTTTGGTGCCCGAGCACAGGAGGAGAACGAACATATGGACAGCCCAGCTCTCTCTGGACTCCTCATTCTTCTGTGCTCAGTAGGAGGGAGCGTCCATCGGCCTTAATGTCCGCACGTCTCTGAGCAAACTGCCCCGATGCATGCATCAGTATGTGACACCATAATGTGTTTAAAAGCATAATTAAAGGGGTGGATGATATGTTCACAGCAGAAGCCACGATGTAAACTGAGGAGGGGGAACTTTGGGAGAGGGCTGGAGCCTTTGTTATTCCAGAGTGTCCCGTGGTGAGAGGCGCTGTGTGGGGACGAGTCCCTGATTGTTCAGAACAGCCAGGCTGCTTTCAGTCTCTGGGTCTTAGAAGCGGCGCTGCCCGCAGACAAGCTCAGAGGGGAGGAGCCTTTGCTGCTGCAGCTCCTAACATGTGACACCGGCGCCTCCTCTGGCTGGTCACCTCCTGTTGATTTCATTTTTGTTGTTTTCTGTCTTTTTCATTTGAATCTGTCTTGATGTCTTTACTCTGCTGTGCAGCACGTTGGTCCATTGTGGTTGTTTTAAAGTCCCTTACAAATAAGGTTGCTATGGTAATGGGCGGCTGGGCTCAGGCTTACAGACAGGGCGATGAGCTCGGAGTAGAGCGCCTGCATGCGGTTCAGGGATGTTTCCTTGGCACGTCCCTTTGGAGGTTTTCTGGGTAGGACTAACTGGGCGGTGACCCAGGACATGTCATCTGGCCTGGGGACACTGTGGGATCCCCCAGGAGGAACTGGAAAGTGGGGAGAGGGCGTCTTTCCTCATGTGGTGCATTTTCCATTGTTACACCTCTCTGACCTGTCTTCCCCATGTGATGTTTGTGTCATGCATGTGTGGTCGGAGGGTAACTTCCCTCGGGATGAATAAAGTATGATCAATCAATCAATCTGGAATGTCCTGCTTAGCGTTCTGTTCCTTTGGGTCACCTGAGGCGATGGATGAAAGGACGGACGGAGGCTTGAACTGTAAATATGTCACAGCAGATCAAAGGTTGGTCTAACCCTGACATCTGTCCCTCACACTCAGGTCAGCTGTAAAACATTTGACCGTCTCTGGAAAATGCTGCACGGCGAACCATCCTGACTCAAGGATACGTAATCTGTCTGTACCTGGTCATTCCAGCGAAAATCAGGCGTGACGATGAGACGAACACGCAGCACGGTGCGTGTGATTGGCTGGATGGTGGCCTCCATTGAGATCGAGGGGATCTGGTGGACACACTGTTTGACCGTTAACCCGATGTTGACGTGGTGCAGCATGTGACCTGGAAAAAGTACACCTGGCATTAAGGTGTTTATTAAAACCAGTGTGCGTGAACTTTCTGTTTATCAGCAAAAGCTAATACTTAAATAAAAGCTCGGCTTATGTTGGATTAAGCACTAGTCTGAGCTTCTTCCACTCAAAACACTTTTCTCTTCTTTAAAGCTGCAGTTAACAAAAACAGTATGATCCCGTCAGGACAGACACACGGCTGCACCGGCACGATTTACTGTGGTTTCAATAAACAAGGCAAAGTCGAACAAAGTGCGGTGATGCCAGTGTTGCACAGCAGTGCTGTGAAAGGCCTCTGCAGCACAGAAACACTGGGCTGAACTCACCAATGTCATCCTTCCTCATCTCCTTCAGTTTGTCCACAGTCAGCTTCTTCTCCTCCAAGCGGTTCAGCACGACGGGGCTCAGGTTGGGGAACTGCCGGAGGGGGTGGGCAGAGTCCCACAGCCGCTTGTCGATCACCTTGCACAGGGTGAGCAGTCGACGGGTCATAAGCGGCCAGCGCTTCCTCAAAGCGATCTCAAACAAGGCCCTCACGATCCGAGCGGCGTTCTGTGGGCGACAGCGGGAAAAACATCAGCCAGAGGTTCCACACTACACGGAGCAGCTGGTGGGCACATCGCTCAGCATCGTTCACCACGTGTGACGAAGAGCAGACGTGCAGCACCCAGAGGTCACATGGTAGTGTTGCTCGCTGTGATTTAGTCAGCTGATAATGTCATGTGACCATGTGGTACAGGACATGCAGTGTGGTGGGCCTGTGTTTAAGAGCAGGTGGACACAGGAAGGCCTGCACCTTCCTGTCAACAGTCAAACTACTGATTTAATAACAAATATTATAATAAATGTTTTTGTCTTTTCAGTTCTGAATTGAAAAGGTCGTTTTAATAAACACTGGGATCATTTGTACCGACACGTATGCAGGTGTTGTTCTCGAGCAGAGTGGCACGTGCACGCTCTTTGTAGTTTCACAGCCCCGTCAACTCGTGCAGTCAAACCTCCACCCCAGCACCACTCATGAGTGTTTTACACAGTTTGCTCACTGACCAGGGGGGACAAGTCAAAGTCACATGATCAGTGCTCAGCTGTCCATCGCATGTCAACAGGAAATGAGCTACTGTAGTTTTAGAGCGAGGCTTGTGTGCAGTCATCAGCACCAACATCCTCTGATGTCATTCTAATCATTTCATTTTCAATCAGTCTTCAGGTTTTTTATTTTTCCACCTGCTTCCTTTGGCCCCGCCTCTTTTTGTTCCCATTAAAATCCCAAAAATCAACAGTGATTTAAAATCGTTGAGTTAGTGTGGCAGCAAACACCACAGCACGGGTCTGACTGTGTGCGTATAACAGATGGGTGAATGCAACGCCAGCGCCCTGCAGCACCTCGCCCTGCTGTCCTCACCTGTGCAACATAGGACAGGTCCGAGATGAGCGAGAAGCTGTCCACTTCTCCTCGGCCGATGTACGTCTGCAGCAGGATGTTGACCTTGCCGTAGCCGTTCTCCACACCTCCTGCAGCTGGAAGCTGACAGTAGCTACACAGCATCTGCTCCAGCTCCTCCATCTCCTCCTCTCGAACCTGGCGACACACAGCAACACACCGAGCTGGATTATATGAGCTGTGCTCAGTTGTGACAGAGCTTTTTATTGGATGAACACAAACTGTGCTATTTGATAACTACATACGTTCTGACGGCCACAGCTCACCTTGAGTTGTTCAAACTCCTCAGCTTTGGAGACGATGCTGAGGATGTCGGCTTCTGTTCCCTGAGGGTTGAAATGCTCATTGAACGTCTTCACATGTGGAGGAAAGAGAAACGTTGGTGATTATTGGATCAACCAGAGCGTGTACTGTGCTTACAGGAACTGTAAACTGCTGATGAGAAGCTCCTGGCAGCTGTGCTTCATCCAGCTGCTGCAGCCTGTGTGAAGGACACTATGAACGGTTGTGATGCACTCGTGTGTTGAATAGTTGGAACGTGTTTGGACAGAAGCACTGAGAGCGGCTCGAAACGTGACACTTTCTGTTATCATGGCTCCATGCTGCTCTGCAGCCTGCAGGTTCTCACCTGCATGCACTCAAACACATGTACTAGAAAAACAGCTCATCTATAATCCAGCAGGATGAAGTTTAATGCTGATGAGTGCTAGCTGTGCATAAATGCATGGCCTAACACAGCCGCCCAGTACGAGTGTGTCCAACCCAACAGCACTGCTGTGTGTGTGTGTCTGAGTGTGTGTCTGAGTGTGTGTGTGTGTGTCTGTGTGTGTGTGTGTCTGAGTCTGTGTGTGTCTGAGTCTGTGTGTGTCTGAGTCTGTGTCTGAGTGTGTGTGTGTCTGAGTCTGTGTGTGTGTCTGAGTCTGTGTGTGTCTGAGTGTGTGCGATGCTCCATGGACCTCTGCAGTGAACAGAGTGAACATGTGTGCGGCGTTTACCTCTATGGTGTTATATTTGATGTAGAAGTGGCTCGCAGTCCTGCCCAGGTCTGTGGAGGCGAAGTAGCCGGTGCGCTCGTCGAAGCGGATCATCCTGGCCTTATCCAGCTTCCTGCCCGACTCCACCACCAGATCCTTCCTGTACAGCTCCAAAGCTGGATCCATCTGAGCTCCCGCAGCACGAGAAAGACGTCAGTAACACAACAACTTTGTTTTTCTCTTGTGTTTTCAATACATTTAAATCACAACGTTCATTTATAGTTCAGTTATGACCTGGTCTAACATTTCATACAGCATGTGCTAAGAACCTTGCTGTCACTTCTGAGCAAAGTCTGGATCTCTGAAGTCCTCCAAGAAACCCTGCAGAAACCAACCTTCTACTTTTACACTCGACCTTTCTTCTCTCCTTCCTCGTGTCGGTGCAGCTGCACAGCCAAAGCTGACATGTTTTTAAGTTCCCTTCATGAGCTGCCAGTGCAATCCCCACAGAAAGCTCCACACCGACAGGCCCCTGCACACACGTCACAGTTACAGCCTCCCTCGGCTCGTCAGCTGAACGTGTGCGCAGGTGTGTGTCGGACCCTGATCTTTGATGTAACACAAATAAAAGTATTATTATTGTTCTATTCCTCATTTGGGTGTTTTGTCTTTGCCCCTTCTGGCTGCTGTGGTCCAATCAGCGACCAGCTTTAGGGGGAAGCACTTTTCCACACAGGGCCGTGTAGGTCTGGATTTGGCTCCCACCAAATGAACGCCTTCATTTAGAAACTTTGTGTTACGTGTATCTGTATATCTACATGTGTTTGATGATCTGAAACACTTAAGTGAGACAAACATATAAAAAAAGCACTTTTCCACACCAGTGTACGTCCCCGCCCTCCCCCGGGGACGGCCCCGCCCTCCGGGGATCTGGACCAACCTGAGAGGCTTTGTGGTTGATGCCGTACACCAGCGGGTTGGCCCTCATGCGAACATAAAGGTAGGTGTAGCTGAGCCACTTCACAGCCTCCTCCACGTTGGTGACCGTTCCCAGAGCAATCTGTAGCAGGAGAGAGAACAGCGGCTCACAGACCTCTGTCGCCATCTAATGGACACTACCTGAAAGCACAGCTGCTCCTCTCTACTCTGCCCAGCAACACGTGCTATTAATCCTTTTCTTAAAGATGTAAAACAGCTTCACAGATTTGAAGACAGCTTGTTTCAAACACTATGACCTGAGTCCATGTTAAATGTTAGCTATGTGCTATCCTGGCACCTGTCTGCATGTCATCGCTGCCCTGTTCGGACTGTGGAAGCTAAACTTTGCTCAAAGTGAAGCAGAAGGAAACTGCGTTACCTCAGCGTTGAGGTTATCGGCCAGGCTGTCCAGGAACCGACTCTCTATGGCGTTCTGCTGGGTGAGCAGGGTCAGGTAATGGCTCAGCTTGTCGTGGGTGGTGATGATGGTTCCCTCACCATACTTATCAAACTGCGGACGACCTGCTCTTCCAAAAATCTGCATGACGTCCAGGATGCCCAGATCCACCACGGCGCCGCGCTTGGCATCGTAAATTTGGGTACCCTGCATCAGAGCAGAGACAGGTGTGTGAGTGCAGGCGGGGAGCGCTCAGAGTAACCGAGTGAATCTTTACAGCCTCTCAGCATTCTGAAACTAAAACAACAAATAAAACCACGTTACACTTCAGTGCATGGTCTCACAAGCTGACTGCAGATACGTGAGGCTTTTACAGGAATAACGTTCACATTTGTGAGACACTTAAAGTTACAGAGCCAATTAAAAGCCCTCAACTACTGACTTTAGATGGAATGTGCAAAGTAAAGGACGCTCTGAGCTCCCTCAGGGTAGCAGGCACAAACACATTAAATCCATGAAGGACCTTGATGATGACAGCGTGAGCCGGCAGGTTCACTCCCCAGGCCAAGGTGGCGGTACAGACCAGGACCTTGAGGTGGCCTCTGGAGAACATGCTCTCCATCAGGCTGCGGTCAGAGCGCAGCATGCCAGCGTGGTGGATGCCAAAACCTTCAGGAAACATTTCTTTCATCTGCTTGTTCCTGGAGCGCTGGATCTGAAAGAGACGGTCAAAGAAGGAGTTTCAGAAGGAGTGGAGGCGAGTCTCAGACTCTCAGCTGTAAGTGTTCACACAAAACAGCAGCAGCAGTCGGGAATCAAACATTTCCTGTACAGTACATGCAGTAATCAGCCACTGGCAGCCTACTACAGCAGAGTGTAATACATGCACACGGCTGTAGGTCTGCTGCACACTCCAGCAGCATCTGCAGCTCACAGCACATGCACACAGAGTGAGATGTGTGCTGTGACTGACAGCAGCCCTGTGACCCGGCCGGCCACCGGGGGAGTCCTCATCACAAGGCTTTATCTCTCTCTCTGGGCATCTAAATGGAGGTCAGCGCCCAGCAGGCTGCTGCGCGGCAAAGAGAAATCCCATTACTGCCAGCAGCTGTCTGCCTCACACACTCCACGAGTGTTTGGATTGCAGTGATTGTCTGCATTTGTATGCAAACCCTGTGGATACAAGCTGGAGGCTGACTGTGCAGGTAAAATGTCACAGAGGCAAAGCCAAAAACATTTGTTGGTTAGCCTCGGTGACTGATGATTTGTACCACAAGTTACTGCCAGCTTTCACTTGGTCCGTTCAGAATACTGCAGTTTTAATCACACGGCTCTTTTCTTTTTCAGTCTCTTCTCATCTTATTATTATGCTTCAGTGCGTTACTTATTCTGCATGTGGCGCCAAATCACAACCAGAGTCGCCTGAAGGCGGCGAGTCCCAGGGAAAGAAGGAGACGTCTCCATACTGGAGAACAGCGGTCTGACATGTCCCCGAACCGGAGACACTGGAGACGGTTACTCACCCACAGTGACTGAGGAGGTAACGTCTGTGTTGAACACAGATGTCATCTCTGTGATACCCAGTGAGACATCAGTTTAAATTAACTTCTCTTGATCCTCTTAATTTCTCAGGTTGTTTTTCTCGCTGCTCGTCTCTCTGTACGCTGCACTTTGACTTTGAGTAATGGTTCGAGTCCTGCTGTGAAACCTCGACAGCATCTCGACGTTTGAAAGCGGAGGATCTGAGGTCACGCACATCCTCAGTCATGCTCTGTAAATGACATCATCATGAATAAAAGCAATGACGAGAGCACAAAGGGTTTCCTCAGGTCACACACTGAGTGAGCAGTAAGGCCACGCAGGCGTGTTTCTACGTGTATTACAGCCAGTGGCATTTCCCAGTGTGGCCATTAACAAGAGTGCACGTTTAAAAACTGCCACACTGGTTTCAGTTTTCAAACCCTTCCATTCGGTGTGTACGCAGTCATCATGATGCTTTTGTAACTGCACGCGCTCTGATGTGCTGGAAGAACCAAGCTCTGTATAAACACTGTGATCAGAGTGGAAGTGGGAGCTGAGGAAGACTTAGAGGAAGGCTGTGATGCTGTTGGTCTCTGTGATTGTGCTCTCACACACAGACACACAACACTGATCTCAGAACAGCTGTTTGTAATGATCCACACAAAGCTCTGTGTGGTACAGACTGACACACTGGTCTGCAGACGGATCACAGACGTTCCTGAGACACTCTTACTTCCTGCACACGCTCTCACTTCCTCCACACACGCTCTCACTTCCTGCACACGCTCTCACTTCCTCCACACGCTCTCACTTCCTGCACACGCTCTCACTTCCTGCACACGCTCTCACTTCCTCCACACACTCTCACTTCCTCCACACACGCTCTCACTTCCTGCACACGCTCTCACTTCCTCCACACGCTCTCACTTCCTGCACACGCTCTCACTTCCTGCACACGCTCTCACTTCCTCCACACACTCTCACTTCCTCCACACACGCTCTCACTTCCTCCACACGCTCTCACTTCCTCCACACGCTCTCACTTCCTGCACACGCGCTCTCACTTCCTCCACACGCGCTCTCACTTCCTCCACACGCTCTCACTTCCTCCACACACGCTCTCACTTCCTCCACACACGCTCTCACTTCCTCCACACGCTCTCACTTCCTCCACACGCTCTCACTTCCTCCACACGCTCTCACTTCCTGCACACGCGCTCTCACTTCCTCCACACGCTCTCACTTCCTCCACACGCGCTCTCACTTCCTCCACACACGCTCTCACTTCCTCCACACGCTCTCACTTCCTCCACACGCTCTCACTTCCTGCACACGCGCTCTCACTTCCTCCACACGCGCTCTCACTTCCTCCACACGCGCTCTCACTTCCTCCACACGCGCTCTCACTTCCTCCACACGCGCTCTCACTTCCTCCACACACTCTCACTTCCTCCACACACGCTCGTCGAGATGGCGACTCACAGAACCTCCGACCCACCCTGAAATTATTCATGACAGGAGCTTTTCAGCACGTTTGGACGTCCCTGTGTGTCAAACTTGTGCGTCCACAGCTGAGTGCGGACATTTACCTGTGTGGTCAGAAGTCACAGCAACACAACCTGTTTCATGGAAACACACTGTTGTGCGTCCTTCACACTCCCTCTCTGCCTGAGTCACCCACACCAACATCACACAGCAGTGACACAACCACACACTGAGGGATCAGTGGGTCTGTCAGTGCTCGTCCAGGGTCAGTGTCATCACGCCTCCTTTGAAAAATGCTCACTACAAATAAATACGATTGTTTTTCTGAGTAATCACACTTCATCATATGTTGTTCCCTCTGAGTGCGGCGCTCCTGTCTCATGTGACACGAGGCCCCACTGAGCGTCTTGATGCTTCTCCACCATTCACAGGTGACAGATGGACCCTCAGGCCCCCTCCCCCATTCAGATGGTCTTTCCCTCCTTGGCTCCGCCCTCAAACCAGCGTTCCTCCCTGTCCAGGACGTTACATCCTCATCCTTGAAGTGTCCACTGGCCTGCAGGTGTGAACAGAGGCTCTGCTGTGTTGGGCCGTCCGCTCACTGAGCAGTTGCTAAATATGAAAGCCGTATGAATGACATGATATAGATTTCACAGTGCAGTGTTTCTCATTCAATTAAACTTTATTCGTATAGTTGCCTCGAGCTGCTTCATACTGTCCGTAGCTACAATAATACAGAGAAGGGAAGAAGACAGTCGTCCGGGTGCGAAGCTGCACTGGAGAACTGGTCCATGTGCACAACAAGGACTACTGTGGCTACCTTCAGTTCAAGAAGGTGGAGCTGTCCGTCTACAAGATGACCAACTGATTATTGATTATTTATCGCCACAAAGGAGATATATTTGTATTATTTAGTTAGAAAACTGAGTGCATGTAAATCTGAGGGATCTGCAGGCGTCCGGCACGTCGGGGAGGTTTGGGCTCAATCAGTCCTTTCAACCCAAACAAACAAACTAATATATAAATGCATTAATAAATCAGAGCATCTCTTTTAAAACCAGTGAAGCAGAAACATGAAGCTTCTCTCCCGAGGTTTCTCTGACAGCGTGCGGTGGAGTCTTCAGGGTAAGGCTGTGCACTTTCCCAGGGAAGCAGGTAATTGAAATGTTGTGGCTGAGGCTTCTTTTTGAGGTGTCAGAGTGTGTTACAGACATGCTTCCAGCCTCTAATCTAAGGTGAGTTAGTGCTGACGTCTGCTGTGCCATGACTATATTTGAGATGGCAGTGACCTAAGCTCCTGATCAGCTTCCATTAGGCCTGCCGCTGGCTGCAGCTCCTGCTGCACAGCTCCGTCGGTACACAGACAGCAAGCTGCCACCGTCTCTCACGCCCATGGGCGAGATCAGCTTACACCACAGCTAAACTAAATTACCCCAAAATTCAAAGAGTGCCTACGTGTAAGTGAAACGGGTTTCAAATTTGTGACAATCCAACTGAGCTCTGCACATCCCTGGTGCTTTGAGTGGTAGCGCACAGTGCTGAAGCCTTGTTAGACGTGGTAGAAACAGGATGCAGCGCACTCCAGCTTCAAAGCTGAGATTTCAAATATCACTGTGAAAATGTGACAAATGACACTTGTGATCAGTGGTGAATGTGCTCTCCCACAGCCCGCTGCTATCACGCTCTATCTTTGCTGTATTGAGCCATGATGGCTAATTGTGGATTTAGTGGCCGTTGATGGCCATGTTTGGTGCTGCAGAGGATACGTCTCCACTCCTCCACACTTCACCTGTCTGCCTGCTGCTGTAGCTCCAGAGAGAAGAAGCACAGTTTATCCAGTTTGCCATATCGCTCAGCTGTTGATCAATACAGGAAGTACTACAGCTGCTTCATACTTCACTCTATGAGTAGACAGTAAATATGTACCAATGAAGTCAGTGCTATCTAATGAGTAAAGCAATAATCCACTTGGTCAGACAGTTGAAGGTGTCAGTGATAGAAACGTGTTTGCTGTCTGAGGCAGCGTTCATAAAAGCCTCCGTGGTTATCACGGTGTCTGTGGTCACATGGCACAGCATCACGGTCAGCAGTGACCTCATCGTCGTACCGGGATACTCACTGTTGTCACACTTTCACCACCCGACGTGCTCATCAGCACATGCTGTAAGACCAAGATGGCGCCGCGTATGGTCGCCCTGGTGCTTCAGTGCGTTACTTTTGTTTTGTTTTTGTGCATTTCTTCTGTGTCTGGGCACTCCTCTGGATACTCGTACACCAGAGAAGAGCTCCTTAACTACAGGACTACAACGCCTGTGGATTTATTTCCAATATTTGTCGCATCTGCGGCAGATTTACTGCTGACTCTGACCAGGAAAGCGAGACGCCGAAAGAGAGGGAAGCGAGCCGGCGCACTCGTGCGTTTGAGGAGACGCGGACTGCGAACTGCTCTTCCTGGGATCTTCCTTTCTAATGTACGCTCACTCGGGAATAAGATTGACGAACTGGCCCTGATGAGAAGCATGAACAGAGACTTTGCCTCCTCCTGTGTCTTATGTTTTACGGAGTCGTGGCTCAGTGAGGACATCCCAGACTGCGCGCTCAAGCTGGAGGACTTCCATCTGCTGCGCGCGGACCGGCAGGCCGCTCTCTCCGGTAAGTCCAAAGGTGGAGGTCTCTGCTTCTACATCAATAGTGGCTGGTGCACAGATGTAACAGTGATTGCTCAGCACTGCTCTTCCTCTCTGGAATATCTTTTTATCCACTGCAAACCGTTTTATTCTCCGCGGGAGTTTGCTTCATTCATCCTGGCCGCTGTTTACATCCCGCCAGACGCAGATGCGCAGGCAGCTCAGTGCGCACTCGCGGAGCAGATTCTCCACACGGAGCGGACATTCCCGGACTCTCTCATCATTGCTCTTGGGGACTTTAACAAAGCCAATCTGAGCCATGAGCTTCCAAAATACAAGCAGTATATTAAATGCCCGACCAGAGAGGAGAGGACATTAGACCACTGTTACAGCACGATCAGCGGGGCCTATCGCGCGGTGCCCCGCGCTTCACTCGGACTTTCTGACCACGTCATGATCCACCTAATCCCCGCGTACAGACAGAGGCTGAAGCTCTCCAAACCTGTCGTGAGGACTAAAAAACTGTGGAGCAACGAGGCTGTGGAGGAGCTTCGCACGTGTTTGGAGACCACAGACTGGGACACAATGAAGGCTGCTTCTAACAGCTTGGACGAGTTTACGGACACTGTCACCTCCTATATCCACTTCTGTGAGGACAGCATTGTGCCATCACGCACCAGGGTGAGTTATAACAATGACAAACCCTGGTTTACTCCTAAACTCAAAAAGCTGTGGCTGGAAAAGAGAAAGGCGTTCAGAAGCGGAGACAGGGACTGCTACAGAGAGGCCAAGTACAGGTTCACTAAAGAAGTGGACATTGCTAAACATCAGCACTCTGAGAAGATGCAGCAGCAGATCTCAGAGAATGACTCGGCCTCTGTGTGGAAAGGTTTTAGGAATATCACAAACTACAAGCCTAAAACCCCCCACTCCACTGATGACTTGCTCTTAGCCAACACCCTTAACGACTTCTACTGCCGTTTAGACGAGCCATCAGGCAGCCTTCACACCTCCAACGGCCCCAACAATAGAGACACTTTGGACACTCATTCCCCCACCTCTCCCCCCTCCATAGAGCCATCACCACCTTCAAACCGTTCACCTACAACACCTCCCTCCTCACCCCACACAAAAGAGGATTTCACACCACCTCCTCCGACCACAACTCTTCATATTCATGAAGCAGATGTGAGGAAGCAGTTTAAGAGTCTGAATGCTCGGAAAGCTCCCGGCCCAGACGGTGTGTCTCCTGCCACCCTCAGACACTGTGCAAACGAGCTGGCCCCAGTGTTTTCTGGCATCTTCAACTCCTCACTGCAGGCATGTCATGTGCCTGCCTGCTTCAAGTCCTCTACCATAATCCCTGTCCCCAAGAAACCTAGGATCACTGGACTAAATGACTACAGACCCGTGGCTCTGACATCTGTGGTCATGAAGTCTTTTGAGCACCTAGTTCTCTCCCATCTCAGGACCCTCACGGCCCCCCTCCTGGACCCCCTGCAGTTTGCATATAGAGCCAACAGGTCTGTAGATGACGCCATCAACATGGCCCTACACTTCATCCTGCAGCATCTGGACTCCCCAGGAACCTACGCCAGGATCCTGTTTGTGGACTTCAGCTCTGCCTTCAACACCATCCTTCCAGACCATCTCCGAGGCAAGCTTTCCCAGATGAATGTGCCTGATCCCATCTGCCGGTGGATCACTGACTTCCTGACGGACAGGAAGCAGCACGTGAGGCTGGGAAAGAATGTCTCGGACTCCCGGACCATCAGCACCGGCTCCCCTCAGGGCTGTGTTCTTTCTCCTCTGCTCTTCTCCCTGTACACCAACTGCTGCACCTCCACCCACCAGTCTGTCAAGCTAATCAAGTTTGCAGATGACACCACCGTTATTGGGCTCATCTCGGACGGGGATGAGTCTGCCTACAGGAGGGAGGTTGAACGTCTGGTGTCCTGGTGCAGCCACAACAACCTGGTGCTGAATGCCCAGAAGACAGTGGAGATTATTGTGGACTTCAGGAAGCACACAGCCCCACTCCCCCCCATCATCCTGACTGACACCCCCATCACCTCTGTGGACTCATTCCGCTTCCTGGGTACCACCATCACCCAGGACCTGAAGTGGGAGCCCACCATCACCTCCGTCATCAAGAAAGCCCAGCAGAGGATGTACTTCCTGAGGCAGCTGAAGAAATTCAACCTGCCAACACGGACGATGATGCAATTCTACACCGCAATCATCGAGTCCATCCTCACCTCCTCCATCACCGTGTGGTACGCTGGAGCCACTATCAGGGACAAACAGAGACTGCAGCGTGTTGTGCGCTCTGCTGAGAAGGTGATTGGCTGCAGACTCCCATCTTTGCAGGACCTGTACACCTCCAGGACACTGCGGCGTGCAGCTCGGATCTCAGCTGACCCTTCTCACCCTGGACACAGTCTGTTTGACCTGCTCCCCTCAGGCAGGAGGCTCCGGTCCATTCGCACCAGAACCTCTCGCCATAAGAACAGTTTCTTCCCCTCTGCTGTTGGACACATGAACAATAACCACATGACTGTCCCCGCCACTAACACATGACCCTACGCTGTGTTCACTGCATCATTCCATGTTGGCACTGATCACCACCTGCACTCATGTATATATCTTTCTACGTAGCACTCTTAATTCTTATTCTCATGTATATATCTCATGTATATCTCATGCACATATCTTTCCACGTAGCACTTTTAATTCTTATCCCTACTTTTATTTTTTCATGTCTATTTAAGTGCTATTTATGACAGCATGTTTGCACTGAAGCACCGCAGCAATTTCCTAATGTTGTAAACCTGCTCAACATTTGGCAATAAACCCCTTTCTGATTCTGATTCTGTACGTGAGATGTTACCCAATGCTGTTCAGCAGCAGGACGAGTGATCGGGCTCTGCTGGAGTTATCAGAGATCTCTGTGAGAGTTCTTAAATCTTTAAACTTCCCTCACCACCATCTGCTGTAAGCACGCAGAAACATGACAGGCGTGCGAAATAAGGACTTAATTGGCTGCAACGTCTAGAACAATACGAGAGAAACAGCCCAGCTGGGACTGGTTTCCAGTAAAACTGGGTCCTGTAAGTGATGTTAAGAGCATTTCCTCTGATGTTCCTTACTGCTATCAGCTCCTCTCACAGCACCGCCCGCGTACAGTCACAGTTTGGGCGATGACCAAGCTAAACGTTTCAGTCAGGTAATGCAGCGCTGCATCAGAGTCTGCCCTCATGGCAGCTGCCGCCTCACTCATGAGAACAATCATGGATGGGTCCGCTCAAAGCTGACCCCACAGAAGGAGCTGCTTACTGACCTACAGGTTACCACAGCCTCCAGAAACACCATTACTAACACAGTGTGCTGTAATGGTTTGGAGGTTTGCAGTGTTCACAAGATGCCCCAGATCCAGGAGGCACACGGTCAGGGCTCGGCGGAAGGCGCTGCGGTCAGATGATGATGTTTGGGGGAAGAGAAAATCCCAGTGTCCCCACAGTCAAGCACAGAGGTGGACGCTTGATGCTGACTTCACTGGATGAGGGGGCAACAACAGGGCCACGTATGACATCCTGGACACGAACCTTCAGCCAGAACCCTGAAGATCTGTGGTGGCATCAGCATGATAAGGACCAAGACACAAAGAAGTAGCTGAGGAAGAGTCAGGGAGCATCCCGGCCAGCCTACATCCACCTCTGGCACCTGAAGCTTCAAGGTGCCAGAGGTGGATGTAGAGGAACGCTCTCCTGAGATGTGAGCAGGGCTGATGACCTGCTACAGGAAACATCTCACCACTATGTTCGCCCACAAGGCTACTGGTTGCACCGAGTGGTGTTTTGCTTGGTGATCGAATACTCATTTCACTGCATGACGTGAAAATGTGCCTCTGTGTGTACTGCGGCTGATGCTCTCTCCGTTCAAATGAAACTACAGACACTGTTAGTGAGTCACGTCCATCAGGGGTTAACCCCCCCAGGACACGGGTTTCAGCACTGCTGAAAAATAAATGTTGCTTGAAGACAAATATGATCCTGGTCCTTTGTTCCTGAACATTGGAGGTGGCACAGCAAAACAGCGAACACTCCAGTCAGCTGTTTAAATGCTGATGAAGAAGCAATTAAACAGGAAAACGGACTTGCTATGCAGTGCCATGATAGCATGCAAGGCTGCTCCCTCAGGCTATGAGACTGCAGATGAGCTGCAAACAGAGGAGGCGTTTGCAGAAGCACTGCTGGACAAAGCTGCCTTTGTTTTTAAGGCTGCTGTTTCCGTGCTGTCAGTCCACGGTGTCACTCCTGCTTCCAGCAGCGTTTCAGGTGCGGCTCTTTGTTGTTGATCACTGCAGTGGGTAACTGGTTGGGCACAGTGACAGGCTGTCACAGATCTGTCACTACGAAAGCAGCAGCAGTGGACTCGACTTGTAAAAATAGCACCAAATGAAAGAAAATGGAGACATTAATGAGCACAGTCAGGTGTTGCTGTAGAGTCCCTGGAGGCTTCGCACTCAGAGGCGTGAGTGTGTCTGCATCTGTGTATGTTGTCAAACAAAGTGACAGGGAAGCAGCACATCTGAAGGCCGGAGAAGAGCGAGCTTCAAAGAGAAGCCGATACACTCGTTCGCTGTTCTCTAGCAGTGATCTGGTCCCTCAGTTCATGTGAATGTATGCTTTGACAAACACTGCTCCGGCATGCCGAGCTGGCCACTGTTGGCCACAGTGTGAAAGGGGTGTTACGCCCCCGCTGTGTCAGAAAACACGACGGGTCTGTAGAATAAGTGTAATGGACTCACGGGGCCACTAGGTGGCTCTTATCCTCCATAACAACTCTGCTTCCCTTTGAAAGCAGCCACATGGTTTCATGTCTCACAGCTGGATTCCTACCACATGGTGGGGGCGCAGAGGGGGGGGCAGGGGAGAGAGTGCGGACTGTCAAAGTCGAGCAAATGAAAGTCAGAGAGGCTTTGACTCCTCTCAGGTGGGAGCTTCAGGTTTCCTGCACAGCTTATGCTGCAAACTCATTTATTGTCTATTCAAACATGTTTCTTCTAATCTGTGATTCATATACTTCAATTTATCAAGTGATGGATTTCAAAACTGACAACGTGGCAGCAACACTTCCTGCACAGCATAGTACTGTCTACAACACTGTATATTATTACTGAAGAAGAGAACTGAGAGTCGATGAGCCTAATAAACCCATCTGCTACAGCACAACATCATTAATAAATGCACCTTTACCCATGTTTGAGATTCAGCTGTATCAGGAGACTTTGTGTCTATAAGTCAGAAATATGTCATGTTTCTGCAGTAAAGCACGTTATCCCAGCATATCTCATGTTGTTATCATAAACATGGAGCCCTATCCAGAAACTCACCAGAATTATGAAAACATACAGACAGAATAAACTGTAGATATTGGTTACATTTTATTAGTCCGTCATTTATCCAGGTAAAAAATCTGACCTGGCATCATGGCAGCAAAAGTCAAAACGCACATTAGCCAGCAAGTGGAAACAGAGTTTGTGCTTTGTTTTAATTTGCCTCTATATCAGGACAATATCAGGAACAAAGTAACAGCTGGCTCCAAATATTTGTAACACATGAAGTGTATGCAAAAAAGCAACGTCTGAAAACTAATTAGGTTCACTACCAGGGGCGGATCTAGAGGGGGGCATGGGGTGGCATGTGCCACCCTAGCTTTGCATATGACAGTGTTGTTTATTAAAATAAGACAGCATTAACACTTTGAGCCTGGCTACATAACACTGAATATATTACATGCTTCTGATTGTGCCAGAGCACATTTGAATCAACACCAAGGGCATTTCAGATTTGACACAGGTGGTTGTTACGCTCTGTAAATGGACTGAAGGTGAGAGTGATTAACCCTCTGGGGTCCACGGACACGCCGCACCTCCAAATCACACTGATTTAAGCTAACACAGCAACAAGCTGCAGCCACACGGAGTCTCGGATTCATGAGTGCTGAAAGTTGGGACTTCAGAGGATATACAAGTTCTTAAATTTTATTGACAGGCCATTAAATCCAGAGCTATGATTAAAAATATATGTTTTTTCTAAATACGTCACGTTTAGTGCAGAAGGACGGGTTTAAAAAGGACAGTGTGACAACAGTAAACACAGAAACAAACTTTTGTTTACTGGCACAAATAATTTGTGGTGCATCTCATTGTGACGCCTGATTGTTCTCTCACTTTAGTTATTGTAATAGTTTTAAGTGGTTGTAGAAAATGTTAAAGATGCCAGATGTGCTGGCTGCATTTTTAGATAAATAGTTGTTTTATGAATTTATTGTTCATACGTGTTTTCAAATTTTACAGTTTATGTTTGCAATCCAAGTTATTAAAACAATTCACTCAACATGTCTGTGGGCTAAACTACTACCAGGATTTGATGTTTTTGTGTGATTTCAGATCAGTTGTGTTACTGCAGCATGACGATGAAACAATCAGTGTAGATTCACACTGAGCTGATGAAATGAGACCAAACAACATACAAAAAAGGAGCAACGATGTGCGGTCGAGCTCCCCAGAGGGTGAACCCAACACATCCTGAAAAAGGAGGTTTACATTTCTGTTCAAGATTTCTGACATTTTGTGTAAATTTCAGCAACAACTTGATGTTTTCTAACAAAGTGAAACTTCAGTTATCCCTGTGTTTGTAAGTAACCGCCTATGCTGTGCAGCTTTCTGCATTTGATACTTATTGGGCTCCACACATGTGCGTGTGTTACCTAACTTAGATGTTTCATTATGGAAAATAATCCCGTTATAGAAACGTGTGTATACTGACTGCATTGAATCATTTGAACCACATGTAACACCTGCATATGTGTTTTTAATAAAAGGCAACGCCTGTAGATCCGGCCCTGTTCACTCCCAGCATCAGTGTGGATCGAACAGCTGACTCGCTGAAGCTCGAACAGGAGACACGAGTAAATGATCCTTTCTGAGGAGAGTAAACGACGTCTCTTCAGGGAAGCTCTTCTTTATTTTAGTGAGACGATGGCACACCTCGTGTTTCAGAACATAGAACTGTAAAGCCAAGAATACACACACTCGATCCAACAGCATGGATCTAAAGTAGTTCTTTAAAAAGACTCTTTTCATTCGAGAGCACACCACACGTCCTGTGTAACTTGTCACGGCCAGGCGGATCAGCTGCACGCTGATCAGCCCTCTCTGTTTCTCTTCCTCTTCTCTCTCGCCGGGGCGGAACTCACTGTGGGTTCACGCCCTCGGCCCACGCCCTCGGGAGATGAGACCCAGGTGTCTCATTAAGGGGAGCAGCATTTAAGCCAGGAGGTGACTGCTGTTCGTCGCTGGATCGTTGTCTACCACGCGTTAGTAAAGTCAAAGCTACAGCAAGTTTAGTGAAGAGTGTTTTCCTCTGTGCATCGTCCTTAACCCTGTCTCCCTGTCCACAGAACCTCTTGGATTTTTCCCCGTGTGTTTCCCGTGTGGCAGTGTTGGAGTGTGAACCTGTGATCGTGTGAGTGGATATTCTGAAGAACGTATGCTTTCCCTTGGACTTCCCTGGAGACCCCTTCTTCCCCCACTCAGCTGTATATAACACCCCCCCTGCACATTCTTGTATATACACCTGGTGACTTGTAAATAAACTCTTCTTGTAAGCATCAGTACCGGAGTCCTGCGCTTGAGTCCTCCTTCCAACCGTAACATAACTAGATTAGACTGTAGTGGCACATTCAGATATCGAGCTTGACTGACAGCCTCTCCAAACCCCAGATAAAGCCAATTAAATAATACAGACGGGAGACGGGAAAACGGAGCGACTTTTAAAGCTGGATAAATAAACGCTGATTATACGTCTGACCTTATAGGGGCTTTATTCACCACATATGCATATTGGAGATTAAAAAAAAACACCTATAAATATTAATGTGGGGCAATTTGCAGTGTGCAAATAAGCAGTGCATTATCTCTGTGTGGGCTTAGAGTCGAGTCAGCCCCGTGCCCCTTCCTTCACCAGAGCAAGTCTGACTGACAAACACTCAAAGATGAACTAATGGAACGGATAATACTCATTATGTTGGGACAGGGGCAAAACCATTTTCAGCTGGTGCACATAAAACTTCCTGCGTGCACAGAAACTAAAGGAACAGTTACACAATTGCTTTTTAAGTACTGCTTCAAAGACTAACCAGGCCACAGCGCATCGCTTCAGTCCCCCGACGTAATCTCTCGTCGCTATTTCCAGTTTTAGAAAGCATGAAAAGTGATCTGATTTGTATACATAACCCATTTAAATAGAAAGAAGATTAGAGACACATCAATCTTGGCTGAGCCCCGGGGAACAGAGGAAAAGGTTACTAAATTTATCACTCTGCCTTCCCAGGCAGGAGATTTAAATATGGGACTTGGCATCTGACTGACCGTCCTCGGAGGGAAAATATAGCTCCACCTCTGTGTACCCTCACAGCACAAAGACCATTAATTACACGCACGCACGCCATCGGTGTTCCACCCTCACGCCTGCGCTCGCACGCATTATGGTGTCAAAGCTAAACAGTGTTGGGGGAAAATGAAAGCCGTGCTTCTCTATATTACCTCATGGTTGCCAGACGGCGTCCCACAGCCGGGCGTGTGGAGCCCCCTGGTCTCTGTTGCAAACTGTTTGCATTATATTCATCTAACACACACGATGTGGTTTCCTGTCTGCAGGTTCAAAGTCTCTAACTGCCCTAAAGTCTGTAACCAAGTTTGTTAGAGAGCTAGTTGTCTCAGTGTTAGGGAACCGGACACACCCGATTACTGCATTAGGCTCTGGGCTCGTGTGCGAGCAGCGCACTAATCACTAATCAATCTACCAGTGAAACCTGCAGCTCTTTAATCATTCCTGGCAGTGTTGCTGCCTTTTCCTGTTTGTTCTCATGAAGTATTTGTCTTGGAATAAAATGAGGAACGTCACTTTTCTTCTCCAATTAGTCTGCAAAACATTCCTCCATAACGTGTGATGTGCTGCTCTGCAGGTTTGCCCCACTTGATCCTCCAGGCTGTGAAAATGCTGAATCTAAAAATACCTCATCACACACCCTGACAGCGCTGTGCTGTCTTTAATCAGCCACATGCATTCAACATTTCCTAGATGTATCTGAAGGTTCTCGCTGAACACGATCACATGAAACGATGTGTGGACACTTGTTACCTGTTTCTCACACTGGCCGTAGTCTGACCCTTGGTCTGGTTGAAAGAAACAAATCTCTCCACGGTTCTTCGCCATCTCGATGAGCCCCATGGCCGTCCTCACTGTGGCATTACGAGCATGGACAAACACCATCACCTGGGCACAAACACACGGCTTCAACACACCAGAATATTAACACAGCCCAGTGACACAGAGACGCTTTAGTAATCTCGCTGCACCGTTACAGCCACGCTGAGTTCAGCTCGAACAGAGCAGTGAGACACTCGGCGAGCCTGGGGGGGTCTTAAAGAAAATCACGTCAATTAATATATGTCACAGCCACTTCCTGACAATTCATTACTGAGAGAAGAAGAAGGATCGCTGGCTGAGCAGTAAGCTCTAGACTGTAGCAGTGAAACCGTCCAACCACAAACACATGTGTGCAGCACGTTTCATGTTTTGGACAATCAAACCGGCTTACATGGTGTCAGAGACTACAGAAAAGTTCATATCAGCTTTGCCTCTGAGGGAAGCAATCGGACAAAGAGGGGGAAGCTCGGAAAACCGGAGCGTGTATGTGGGCTGCTTGGAAAAAAGATGCAGACAGGATAACAACAGTCCTCAATAGGCTGCTCAACTCCTGCAGCAGATGGAAGCTAAACGGTAAAGTCTGAATTCACAGCTCTCCTGTTCCCAACAGGCTGCAGAGTGGAAGCAGAATGAGTGGAGGGGGTGGGTGGATGGGGAAGGAGGGGGAGGTAAAACCGGGGGAGATAAGGACTTGAGAGAATTTAGATAACAGGTGTTCATTCCAAAAGGTTCACACAAAATATTTACTGCAGCACGGTTGCTATTCATGAAAAAGTTCAGGGAAATATTTGGGAGGAAAAGATTGTGGCGCTACACATTACTACATCACTCCACACGGGTGGTGTTAGGAAGCATGCATGCTGCTGGGCTTTAGGGCTAAAGCAATCAGGAAGTACAGGCATGCAGAAAAAATGACTCTTCAACAGAGTGCGGGCACTGAAGAGCTGAGAGATGCTACAAATACACGTTCAGACTGGATGCCTCAGGCGGAGCTCAGTCCGTGGGTTACACACAGTATAACACAGGCTCGATGAATCCTGTGTCCCCACCAAAGCCCACACACCTGGGTCAAACACAAAGAAAAGCCCTTACCTGGTGACCTGCCTTCACCTGTTCCAGAACTTTGTCATAACAAACCTCCTCCATGTCATGGATCTGCTGGATCTGAACAGGAAGCACAGTGAACAGGATACAATCACAGCTCTTAGCACTTCTAAACATTACCAGTCCTATTTTTCTGTACATCCATCTTAAATGTTCATACCTTGTTGTTGGTTTTGATGCCAACAAAGGTCTGTCCCAGAGGCACTGGTCTGAAGCGACCGTCGAAGAAGAAGAGACCAATATATGGGTTGACATGTAGGAAGGTGGCCACATCCAGATAGTTAGGCAGGGTAGCAGACAGTCCCAGAATCCTGATCATGCTCTGGGTGGACTCCACCTAAACCCAAAACCACATACTGTTGTAGTTAGACCAGAGTCCATCTGGGTTTAATCTAGGCACAAAGAAAGGTTAAAATAATACCAGTTTCACAGGTGCACGCCACCTTCTCATCTTTTCTGACTCATTTTCACTAGTTCTGAATTTGGCTAGAATCAGTGTGAGTGCTGATAGCATGAGGTGATACCTGGACCCTGCAGAGGATGCTCAGGCAGTCCAACAGCTGCAGGATGGCACATCAATACATGTCGTTGCAGGAAGGTTTGTCTCCCAGTGTTACATTTATATTGTTGATTGTCATTTATGCTTAGAAATATTTACCGTAATTGTCGGGCTATAAGCCGCTACTTTTTGCACAAGCTTTGAACCCTGCGGCTTTTAGTCAGGTGCTTCTTTTCTATGGATTGTCCATGATTTTTGTCATATCGTAAGACGATTTGTTTTGTTTGTTCCTCTGTTGTACGGCACTACGTTGCCTGGCGGAAGGGCATGTGATCAGACACACAGTATCGGGGTTCAAGAGTGGTATGTTGGTCACATGTCCATCCGCCAGGCAACGTAGTGCCGTACAAGTAGCACGAAATACAAACTTCAAAGTAGCACTACTCGTTCAGCGGGAGGCGCGGATGACGAGCAGCGATAAACTTGCGAAAAGCAAGTTATGCTCAACTCCACCGGTGGATTCTGACAGCGTGGAAAAGTGTGAAAACATCCACGATCACCAGCGGATTTCGAAGGGCTGGACTGCTGCATGATGGAGAGGAGGACACCGCCACGGCCCTTCAGAGGGTGTTCGACTCTGACAACAAGGATTTGTTTGGTTTTGAAAGTGACAACAAAGGAAAGAAGCTGAGAGTGGATGACGTAGCCATCCTGAACCTGTTTGTCTCCGACACTGGAGAAGAGGACTTTGGTGGTTTCAGTGGCAGGAAGAAGAGAAAGATGGTGAATGACTGACTTTTCTTCTTGTTAAAGCCGTGTCACTGCACCTGAGCCTGAAAGGTAGGCCGGATCTATTTTTCTGGTGTGCTGTAGGTTATTGTTATGTACTACATTTGTTACTCATTTATGAAGCACAGCACATGTTTCATACCTGTAATTACCGCTACTTGTACATATACCTAAAAGGTTATGCAAATATGTACCCATAACTTGTTTTTCAAAATATTAATAAAAGTGATGTCGCCCCGGCCTCCGTCGGGCGGTGGGGGGCGTGGCAGGGGTGTGGTCTTCAGTTCTGCTGAAGGGTAGGTGTGGCTCATGGGGCAGTGCCGGCAGGTGGAAGTAATCAGTCTAATGAAGTCTCTCCTCTATTTATTGAGGCCGGGGGCCAGAGTGGAGAGGGTGGAGTCAGCTGGAAAGCTGGAACAAAAACTCAGCGTGTGCAAATGAAGTACACAGAAAGGAAACGTCACCCGATCACTGTGTGGGTCCAAATCAGTCACAGGTGTCCACACATTTACAAAAAGCAACACATTACAGATGGTGTCATACTCACCACACTGTATAATATTCAATCCCGTTTATACATTCAGTGATACCATCTGTTAGATTTTGAACAATTGCAATGTTAATGAGTAACATGACGAATCAACGTGAAGCAGAGTCCAATACAATGATCAGTTGACCACAGAGAGGATGGCATGCTGGTTACTCAGTGTACAGTTTGCTGCTTTCACCATCTCCTTCTGCATCTTTGCTACAATGTACTCAAACAGTCACACTACAGGGTTCACCAATAGTTGATTCTGTTCATCTGGATGTTTTCAGTGGGTGCCTTCTCCAGTCTCAGCTGACTGCAGCTTTCCAATCTTACAAACAGCACATTAGCTTAATTACTGATCTTCCCTGTCTCCATGGCCACCTCTCTCTTTGCCACAACTCAGCAGTAAAGTGCTGCAGGTTTGACTGTCACCACGTTTCCCTCACTCATGATCTAAACTCTTTGCAACATCACCTCGTTCGTTAGGGGACTTTACTCGTTGAGTACCATCGCCTGAAGGTGGTGGCTGCAAATTCTCCACTCAGGAACTTTGCACTTGGCTTCAAAGTAAACCAGTGCAAACTGAAGGTCATTAGTTGATGAAGCACTGATCAATTCAGTCCACAAAAATGATGAACTGTCTGACTGCTGCTGTAAAGGGATTTAGGGCTGAATTTATCCTGCATACTAAAGACATTGAAGCAGGCTGTGAAAAAACTGCATCCCTCCAGTCTTTGTTACCATTCTGTCATTTCTTTATAATGACAACAACAAGCACAGTGTTGCTAAACACTGGGTGCAGTACCAGCTGTTATCAGTTCGTCTTGTGCTCCTGTCTCAAAAAAGGTGTTTTTTGTTTAGTTTTTTTTTGGGGGGGGAGGACTTTTCCTATTGCACCATTTACAGGAAAAAAGGGTGAGGGGGGAAGTAGCTTTGACATGTACTATGTCCTTGACTTCAGGGACAAAAAACCCATCGTGCTCATTTAGTGTCTTTAATCTGTCTTTGAAACTCGAAGAAGATTCAATATGTTGTGTATCAACGTGGGTGAGAAGGCGCTGGTGGAGGGGCGGGCTGCCCTATCTATATGCCTCCTGCTGGAAGTGACAGGGAAGATTGGTAAGGCCTTTAATGTGATGCAGTACCTGTCAAACCATCCTATCAAGATAAGATCTAACCAATCCCTGCGGCCCAACCAGGGCTTCACTGCACACTCACAGCAATGCTGTGGAGCCTCCACACACACAGACATGCACTGAGCTCATTATGCAGAGAGTTAAAGAGGCTGCAGTACATTTGAAGTTGCACAAATAGGAACTGAACTGCTTCTCTGGATCCTGTTTCAGGTACATTTGTGGAATCATCAGATTCATTGTGATCAGCAGCTAAAATAACCAATTCCCTTGCAGGGAGTGGGTAATGAGTGGAATAAAATGAATATCTGTGAAGTCATTAGTGTGTTTGCACTCTGTTGTAGCTCAAACAGAGTGCAGGTAACACCAGGTTACACTGCCATGACTGGGACACCGGCTTTAGTTTATGCCTCGCCAAGCGTCTTTCCACAAATACTGAAACAGGTCCTTTAAAGAGGATTAGTTCCTCCCAGTGCTGTTAACATCATGCTTTATGAGGCTGGCTATATATGTTGCAATGTACTTTCTAGGTTGCATGTTTGTTGCAGAAGCAGAGGAAGTGGCTACACATTGATAAATGACCTTTCTTGAGGCATGCGCTACTTTGTTTCCCTTCTCTGAAATAAATGGATACAATGTGAAAGCTAGCTACTTAATCATTTTGAATCTGGGAAACAGTGTTGAACATAATAATGGAGAAATTCAGTTTCCTTTTTTATTCTTCCCTCAAATCATGGCCTCTAGTTAATCTGTTATCAGTCCTGCAGGCTCCTAAAACACCCTTAATTCTCTTTTTAGGTACATTTATTGTAGAATGATTTATTTTATTTTCTCACAGTTTTTCCATTACAGCACATTATAGCACAAAGAAAGCTGGACCTGAGTCTGAGTACTGATGTGTGTGATGTAATCAGTTTGTAACTTAAAGGATCAGTTTGTAAGTGCATGACGAGCATGTCAGGGGCTTCAACAGAAACCTATTACAAGAGCGCACTAAGGACAAGTACATGTTATCATTAGGGCTGCCACAATCGATTATTCTGATAGTCGACTAGTCACAGAGTATTTCTGCGATTAGTCGACTAATCAGATCATCATCCATTGGAGTAAAACTACAGCTTATTGCACCAGCAGCATCTGCTCTTATATAACTATCATTAGCTTACAGCTTGAAGTGTGTAAGGTCTGTGCTAACTAAAAATAAAGACAAGATGATAGTTTATTAAAGTTTAATGAAATTTGCAGATTGTTTCGGTGAAGTTTAATAAACTCCTTGCTATCTAAAATATAACAGGACACCAGAGTAAACTCTCCAGCATCTCACACTTCTGATAATCAGCTGTCTGCTTGAGTTTATTCAGCTGTGTAAAAACTATAACTTTAATCTCATCCAAACCGATTTACTCAAGAACAAATAAAACACTGAAAAAAGCCAAACAACAACATTGTTAAGTTATCTAAGTGACTCATATATCATGTTTAACCTGAGCAGGAAAGACGGCGGTGGGTTTGAAAACGATTTGCCGGGAGTCCGGTGTTCTCACGGCTCTAGTGACCTAGCCCCCGGCTCGCTATCGAGCTAGTGGGTAACAGACGTCTCCGAAAACGTCGGAGCGCTTTTGAAAATATGCGGTGTCCTGATAAACTGAGCAGATATTTGAGGTTTACACAGCTACATTCAAGCCTGAAAATATGTTAAACGTTTATTTTGTGACCCAGAAAGAATAATAAGAGTAATATTAAAACTAACTAGCTGCCGCCATTGTTGGAAACTGCGCTGGGCCGCGCTATGAATTCTGGGACACAGCTTCTTCTTCTTCGGGGTTTAACGGCAGCTGGCATCCTTGTACATGCAGTGCTGCCATCTTCTGTTTCAGTCCGTTATTACACTCTTAAATCCTGCTACTTATTCCTCTTACAAAGCTTCAAACGACGCGTCGACTATTAAATCAGTCGTCGACGATTTTGATAGTCGACGTAATCGTGGCAGCCCTAGCTATAATAGCACAGTATCTCTACATCTGCCCCAGTGAAATTCATGGATGAGCCAACTTAACAAACTCATAAAAACGGTATATTCTTCTAGCATTAAACACAATAAGCATTCCACTGAATGAACCTTGTTATAAAATGTGTGTCTGTGAGCTTCGGTAGAACACAGATGCTGCTGAAACCATAAAGAAGAAGCTGTACAGCACAGTAACCTTTACTTTTTTCATAAAGGTTAGAGGGAGTTTTATCTTGAATGCAGGGCATAATTGGTAGCGCTATACCGAGCCAAGAAAAGGCAGTGAAAACTAAACCTCTTCGAAGCAAAACATCAAAGTGATATCTGGCTTTGTTCTAAGACATTTGCATAAAAAGGGGGACAAATATTTAGTTTACAGGGATTTCCATATTAATGTGTCTGAGGATGTGAACTTAAGCACCTAGCGCATCGGCAGCAGCCAGCGTAATTCCTTCAGCACAAACAATTATAGCAGTCTGTCAGGTGTGGCAATAATTGGACAGAGAGATGAAGGAGGGGGAGGTCTGCCAGGCGCTCCGCTGGTACCCAAAATCTTCTGTTGGAGGGTGGACTACACGTTGTAAACAAGTTCTCACGTACATACAAGAAGAAACAAACAGGTTTCCTGCTCGTCACAGTGTCAGATTGGGTCATTAAAAAGTCATTAAGTCTTGCTTTTTAGTGACAGACTCCCAGATGCATCACGTTTGCCACCTTTCACAACATGCTGAATGTTACAGGAAGGGAGGTGCCACCCAGCAGTATAAACAAATTAAACATTATGTATTTCCTTCCCTATGCCTGCATTGCACACAGTCAGCACTTCTACTTTGTAATAACTACAGTTGTACACAGCTGGCAGAGCCCTCTGAGCTCCTGTCAGGTTTCTCAGTCACAGGAAGCCTGGGAGAAACGACGAGACGTTCCAGGAGTAACGTCGGCTATCCATGATGAAACACTGCACGTTATAAAAACTGTCAAGCAACCATTTTCACTACCAGCCTTAAATGAGACACACGGTAATTGGGTTTGCAGCATACATGCCAACCAGAAGACAAGCCATGCATCACCTTGATCCTGGGAATTATACTCCATCCATCCATAATCTTCCACGTGGCTGGAGCCTAAGGAGGATATTCCAAAAATCCACAAAGCATTCCCAGCCAATCCCGTCCAGTCAATCCTAACCAAATTCCCAAACCAGTTCAACTGGCTTCTTTGGACAGACTTGAGGCAGCAGCTCTAGTCCCAGATCGCTCCAGATGGCTGAGCTCCTCAGCCTATTTCTAAGCCTAAACCAGGTCACCATGTGGAGGCGGGGCCTCGTATTTATGATCTTAATTTTTGGTTATTTCTCAGATTTCATGATTATAGGTGAGGTTTGGGATGCAGATAAAGTAGGAAATCAAAAGCTCAGCTTTGTCTTCACCACGACAGTTGGGTACATCTGCATTCCTGCTAATCACTCATGAGTAAGATTTCCAAAAACCTGAAGGTGCTGGCTCTCATCCTAGCTGTTTCACACGGCATGCTGCAGGTCATGCTCCGATGAACCCAACAGAACCACAGTGATACATTTCTGAGCCAAAGTGGACGCACTCCTCAGCCTGACTATAGGCTGATTATTGTCCATGAAAATCAAGAACAGGATTGGACAAAGGGGCCAACCATGGTCCACTGAGTGCTCTGCTTTGGGCCAAGAGATCTCTACCTTTGGTTATACACGGACCTAATGGCCCATAGCAGCAGGGGCCCTATTCTCCTGCAGTACAGGTGCCTCCAGGGCCGTAAGCGTTCTTCAAGTCTACAAAGCACATGCAGACTGTTTGCACTGTTCCTCCTAGGTCCAAGTTTGGACAGCTGGCTGGAGGTTCCCTTCCAGCATCCTGAAATAAACTGGGCAGAATAATACCTCAGTAACTGGAGCACACGCTCCAGGTAACCAAGACCCCACAGTGTCTAGTCTTTAGCATCACATCCAAACCCAGTGTCTTGGCTGCAGGGAGCTTCTCAACTCCCCCAGTGACCTCTGCCAGCATACCAGTATAATTCATAAGACTTTCCCACAGTCCTCAGGCTCTGCTTCCTCTGCGTCGGCTACTTTGACTGGAATGAAGCGTTCGTCAAAGTACTGTTTCCACCACCAACAGCATCTCAATATCAGGTCATCAGAGTCCTTCCTGACTGCAAATGGCCTGTGTCAAGTCCTTCCAGGACAGCTTGCCAGAACTTCTTTGTGGGCTGCCCAAAGTAGTCCTCCATGGCCTCCCTTAACTGTGCTCAGACTCTATTTTTTTTTCTTCAGCAACTGCCAGTGCCACAGCCCTTTTGGGGCAATACCCATTTTCTGCTTCACGAGACCCCTGGGCCAACCAAACCAAAGAGGCTCCTTGATCAGCTTTATGGCAAAAACTTAGAGATACTCAAGCAGAATAGCTCTAGTCCGGCCACCCAACACCTATTTTACTCCTAGCAAAGTATCATAGAAATAAACAGATATTTATTTAACAACTTTGTGGTCAATTTTCCAATTTAGAACCCCCACTTTACAGTTCTGTATTTTGACTGTGGGAGTAAAACCTAAGCAGAGAAATGGGGTTCACACAGGAGCCCTCCTGGAGTGAGGCGAACGTGCTAACCACTGTATCACCACACTGTAGCAGCACGCTGGAATAGGTTGTGCTTTGTTAGTGCAGTACAGTACAGTGTAACAGTAGAGGGGAAAACTGAGTTTCCAATAATATCCATTGACTTACTAAGCGTGCACGAAAAGCTGATGGAAACAGTGAAGCTTTTCTTTTCTTGGTGAGTTAAGTCCTTATACTGTAGAATCAAAACTCATCCATCAGCAGCCACCTTCAAAGGGCCTTGAGCAGCTACTGGAGCAGCTCTTTTTAAAGCATTTGAATGTCATCGGTCACGTGAGGATTAAACCTTCATGCACAGAATCACCGAGGATAAAAACACAAACGCTGGTTTGCTTAACAAACGTTTTCCTTGAAAGTTCTACTTTCTAGCATAATTACTGCTGTGGCACAGTGCTTTCCACGAGCGCCATGTTTCTCTGCTAATACCTCTGGTTTCATTCTACATCTATCGTTAAGCCCTGACCACATATGCAGTCTGCTGGCAACTACACAGACAGTCAAGAGGCTTCAAACTTGTGCACTGCAGCACAACTTCAAGGTGTACAAAGAGCCCAGTCAGCCCTTCTTCAGTAATATCAGCTCAACCTGCAGATAAATGGGCTGTGAACCGAATAAACAGCGGTCACATGTACAGCCCAGTTTTCAATTACCTTGCGGTTAACCTCGCCAAAGAGGTCAGAGTCACTGCTCAGCACAGCAGCTCGTCCCTGCCGCTGTGTTTCAGTGCTGCTCCGTGCTTCTCTGCTCTGACGTCTTTACCACACTGTTCCTCCTCACAAACACTTGGTCCAACAGTGCATCGCTCCAATCACATTTGCATTAGGACAAGATGGTGAATGGCCTGGTCTACGTGGCGCTCTAACTGGTCCACGTGGCGCTCTAACTGGTCCACGTGGCGCTCTAACTGGTCTAACTGGTCTATGTGGTGCTCTAACTGGTCTACGTGGCGCTCTAACTGGTCCACGTGGCGCTCTAACTGGTCCACGTGGCGCTCTAACTGGTCTAACTGGTCCACGTGGCGCTCTAACTGGTCTAACTGGTCTATGTGGTGCTCTAACTGGTCTACGTGGCGCTCTAACTGGTCCACGTGGCACTCTAACTGGTCTAACTGGTCCACGTGGCGCTCTAACTGGCTGAGAGCAACATTCACAGCTTCACACAGATTTCATGGAGTGCACTCACACTGTGGGATCAGCTTTGGGACTTTGGGAATCAAACTACTGACCTTCTGATTGGTGCATGCTGAGTTCCTGCGCCTCGTTCTAATGAATTCCTCCTCTACCTTTTATAGAGAAACAGTTTGTATATAACTGCAAACCCTTCCTTACTGGCTTTGTGAAGATTCATGGCGATGATAAGATATTACTGCTGATGATGGTTTACAGGCCAGGCAGGTGAATTATTAACTCTAAGAGCTGCTATAAATAACCACCACTGAACAAAGCAGTCATGCATATGGACAGCATCCTTTGGCTCACTGCTAATGTGATTTACACACACGTCAGATTTATCCATCGTCTTCTTTTCATCTTCTCATTACTCTCTTACGTATACAACTCAAAGGCGGTGCTGAGATGTATATTTATGCTACACGGGCCACATGTGCTGCTGTGTGTGATGCATGATCCAAAGGCTTTCATGAACTGGGTGCACACTGAGATCATTCGGGTCCAAGGACACATTCATACATGTATTTGGTATTTTGGCAGATTTTTCTGGATTCACATGCAGTTCACAGAATAAGATGCAAGGTTGAGTCAGTGACAGGCTAAAAATAGACTTCTCCACTTATTAACATTCCTCCATGAACTGACATGTGACAGCACTGCATCACACTGGCTTATTGGAAATTAAGTTCTGTCTCTTTCTACAGTTGGATAATCACTCTCTATGGGAAATATCCAGGTTGCTTCCTGCACACGTCAGTCATCATTACAGGGAATCAGCAGCTCAGACAGTGAACTGATGATTGCTTATCACAGCAACAACATGCCAGAGGGACTGGATGTGTCTGAAACATGACTGGGACCTGTTTGCATCAACTGGACACAAAGACCAAACATCAGAACTTGTTTTTCAAAGACTGTATATTTAATGAAAAATGTAAATTATCAAGTGGGATCATGAGGTGATGTGCTTTGCCTACAGAGAACACTGTGGCCACAGCGTCCATGCTGCTCTACCCCACTTGAAGCTGCACACGGCTGCTCCTACCATTATCCTCCAGGGCCGCCACAATCGATTATTCTGATAGTCGACTAGTCACCGAGTATTTTTGCGATTAGTCGACTAATCAGATCATCATCCATTGGAGTAAAACTACAGCTTATTGCACCAGCAGCATCTGCTCTTATATAACTATCATTAGCTTACAGCTTTAAGTGTTTCAGGTGCTAACTAAAAATAAAGACAAGATGATAGTTTATTACATTTTAATGAAATCTGCAGATTGTTTGAAGTTTAATAAACTCCTTGCTATCTAAAATATAACAGGACACTGGAGTAAATTCTCCAGCATCTCACACTTCTGATAATCAGCTGTCTGCTTGATGTTTATTCAGCTGTGTAAAAACTTTAATCTCAGCCAAACTGATTTACTCAGGAACAAATAAAACACTGAAAAAAGTCAAACAATAACATTGTTAAGTTATCTAAGTGACTCATATATCATGTTTAACCTGAGCAGCAAAAGACAGCAGTGGGTTTGAAAACGATTTGCCGGGAGTCCGGTGTTCTCACGGCTCTAGTGACCCTTGACCTCCCGGCTAGCTATCGAGCTAGTGGGTAACAGACGTCTCCGAAAACTTCGGAGCGCTTTTGAAAATATGTGGTGTCCTGATAAACTGAGCAGATATTTGAGGTTTACACAGCTACATTCTGAAAATATGTTAAACGTTTATTTTGTGACCCAGAAAGAATAATAAGAGTAATATTAAAACTAACTAGCTGCCGCCATTGTTGGAAACTGAGCTGGGCCGCGCTATGAATTCTGGGACACAGCTTCTTCTTCTTCGGGGTTTAACGGCAGCTGGCATCCTTGTACATGCAGTGCTGCCATCTTCTGTTTCAGTCCGTTATTACACTCTTAAATCCTGCTACTTATTCCTCTTACAAAGCTTCAAACGAGGCGCCGACTATTAAATTAGCCGTCGACGATTTTTATAGTCGACGTAATCGTGACTAGTCGACTGTGGGGGGCCAGACTCAGTACTGGCCCCCCACAGGGCTAGAGCCCCCTGCTCCACACTCACCACAGTAACACCTTTGTTAAGTTTGCAGACGGTGGTGGGACTCATTTTTGGAGGGATGAGCACGCCTACAGGGATGAGGTGGAGCAGCTGACAGCGTGATGTAGGAACAACAATTTGGTCTTGAACACCACAAAGACCCCTGAAAACATCCAGATGAACAGAATCTACATTTTAGGATTTCCTCACCTGGATGATTGCGCGTGCATCGAGACATCAGGGAGGACCTGACATGGAAAACACCGCTGAGGTAGTGAAGAAGCTCCGAATAAGACCCGACTCTCAGAGAGAATCACACCCTGACTAACTGCTCAGCTTTTCAGAGATCCCACAGTTCCCACAGAGCAGGCCATCACGTCTGGGACTTTGTCCCCTTGATAATAAACACCTTCACTTAGAAACTGCATTTTGTGTTTAATGGTGTTGTCTTTGACTATTTTAATTTGTTTGATGATCTGAAACATTGAAGTGAGAAATATGAACTGAGGACGGGGAACGAGGAGGAACACTAACCTGTCTGATGGTCCGGGCCACCAGACTCTCAAGAACCGGGCCTCGATCTTCATGCAATAGATGGACTTCATCCAAGATGAGGAGCCGCACAATCTGTGACAGAGCCACATCGCCAACACTCTTCCTGGTCACAACGTCCCACTTCTCCGGAGTCGTCACCAACATCTGAAAACAGGACAAGGTCCTCTATAGATGATCATGCGTTTCTCCCCTTCAAGAACATGTTCTATAATAAAATGTATGTTTCTCCAGTAAAACGAAAGGAAGTGCAACATCAGCAAACCTGAAAAACTAAACAAAGAATCAAACATGACACGAGCCACTGCTGCAGAGCCTCATAGTGCGTATGGTACATTTGTCTGTAATGTATTTGACAAACATCGTCCTTTAGTGGAAATCACTGAAAAGCATCACGGCTCAAATAGGCCACGGATCACAAAGGCGACAGATGAACAGAAATAATCTATGTGAGAGATTTATTAAGTACAAGTCATATAAAAATAGATTAGTAAATATTAAAAGTACTACCACACATTATTGGAGCAAAGCAGGAGTGGATCACAACAAACATGGAGGTTATTAAATCGTATAATCAAAAAGGGCTCGAAAAACAAGACATCCAGAATATCTTAGAAAAGATGAAGATTGTGCTTCATAAAATTAACGACACTGCAAATGAACTGAATGATTTCTTTGGACATGTTGGCTTTAATGTAGCACAAGAAATTCAAGAGTTAAGAAATAATAATGAGCTAAATAAACACATTACTCAGTTCATTGGTGCTGTGAGTCACAGAGGAATACTTGATGTTCTGAAGACAACTTTAAAAAGGCCACTGATTGTTTCAGTATTGACGTGATATTAGTTAAACGTATTGTAGCATAGTGCAAACTTTCACATACATGTGTAACCTGGTACGTTTCCCTCCAAAATGGAAAAAGCCACAGAGAGGGTTAGGGTTACCCACAACCGACTACAGATCAATAACTCCACAGTTCTCAGAAATCTTAGGAAAATGATCTGTTAATAGACGTGGTAAATATATTGAGAAACATAATAAGTGATAATACGGCAGAGCGGATATGCAACAGATAATAAGGAACATACTGCTGGTGTTTTATACACTTTAACATTGATCATATTATATTACTGAATGAACTAGACAGATATGGCATAAGAGGGATCGCATACACGTGCATGAAAAGTTACCTGGATCAATACGTGCAAATCTAATCAGCTGAAGGTAACCTGTGGTGTTCCTCAGGGCTCTGTGCTGGGCCCTAAACGATTCATGTTATATATAAATGTGTATTGTTTGCTGATGATACCACTGTGCATCAATCAGATAAAAACCTAGAACAGCTTCTGACTGCAGTGGAAACGGAGGTAACTATAAGTTATTGTTAAATATAAAACAAAATGTATTATTTTTGGCACCAGACAAATGAAACGTGGCTAAAATCAGGGTTGAGCTGAAACTGAAAGAGTGAACGAGAATAAATGTGTTGGAGTGATAACTGATGATAAGCTGAGCTGGAAGTCTCATATGAACCATGTGAAACAAAACCTGTCAAAAACCATTAGCTGTTAGCTATGTAGAGAATAATCAAGCAAAGCATGAGCTGAACAAGAAATCATTACTTTATTGTTCTCTGCTTCTCCAAATATGACTTATTGTCTAGAGACACGAGCTAATGCATAGCCAATAGCTTTCTGATTAGCCTGATCTGGTGTGGCGGATCATTGACAGATCTGAATGCTCGTCAAAATAAATCAATTTTAAAAGTGTGTAGACGGTAATCTGGATACAGATCCCTTTATATACAGTGACAGTGTGAAGAGCTGCACCTTATTTTTCATCGTATAGTAAAGTTCTGTATTTACATGTAAAGGTTTGTAGGTTACATCCCTCCATCCTGGGCATGAGCGCTCTTGGATTGAGCCCAGGCTGTTGGGCTGCTGCGGTCCTGGGCTGCAGGGTAACGACTGACTTGGTCATCTACGGACGTCTCGGACACGTCAGTGAAAAGAGGAGCTGAACCCCACTTCATAGTGAGCTGGACAGACGCTGCACAGGCCTGGTAGATCCAAGAGTTTGATAAGAGTGTGCTGCAGTTTCTTACAGCGACCTCCAACTCCCACCTCCACCAAGAGCTTAGTTGGCGTGTAGGCCTGTGGGGGCTGAACCCCGGCTGACAGGTACAGGTGGGCCAGCTGGATTACAGCCTTGTGGCTGCCGAGGCAGAGACTCGAGAGTGGGAGTTTAGTGAGGCCATGGAAGTGTTCAGTTTGCCCACAGTGTGGTCGGACTCGGTGTTGTAGCTGTGCCTCTGTACACCACCACAGCTGTTTAGGAATTACTGCCATTTTTATGCAAAGTCCCCCACCGTCAGAGACTGAACAAGAACTACACGACGGCAAGTGAGGCCTGTTCCCTTCACCTGCCTGACTGATTCTAAGCAGCTGTGAGTGTTGAACTCCTTCAGTAGCTGTTCACGCTCGGCATGAGCACAGCTGTGAGAGAAGCAGGTCCTCATTAGGCTGAGAAAAATGGTAAAAATGGTCAAAAGGCCTGTATTTGTATAGCGCTTTACTTTGTCCCTAAGGACCCCAAAGCGCTTTACACTACATTCACCCATCCACACATTCACACACTGGTGATGGCAGCTACATGTAGCCACAGCTGCCCTGGGCGCACTGACAGAGGCAGAACTAAAGCCAACAGAGGTCAGATAAACAGTGTGGTACAGTAAAGAGAAGCAACGTGCTGGCCAGCTCAGCAACACCAGAATTAAATTAAAAAAAATCACAAAACACAAATTAAGTGGATGACGTTAAAATTGTGTCCTTGGTTAATACAAACGTCTCAACAGCCAAGACGAAGGTGTGTTACTTCAACTCAACAAGAAAGTGATTGGATACGATTTCACAAAGTAAGAATGACCCACAGCATCAGTCACGGTCAGTCACCTGACCAAGGCCCTACACAGCTGACACAGCTCTGACAGACAGAGTCACGTCCGTCACACGTACTGGCTGAACTGGTTTTGGAAGAACTCAAGTTTATGAATGGAACTGAAAAAACAACAACAGACAAACAAACCCACAACAGATTGTTGTTAGTTAGCGGGGAGATGCAGGACTGTCTACATGAATTTATTTCACAGTTGTCATGGCAACGTGCACTTTCCTTTCACATCATCTGTTCTCATCTCTCTCAGCTCCTGGTGACACTATGACAGCACCGGCCACGCCCACGTTGAAAAGCCACTAATGAATATATCAGCTGTGCTAGCACTGGCATAATGCTTACACACGCACCAATCAGCTGGTATTTGTTTACTCGAACACATCTGGAAACATCTGGAAACATCGGTCACACCAAGACTCCCACGCTGTTTGAAGCCAAAGCAGCGTCGTTCCAACAGATGATCTTAGATTGATGGGCGGTCACTGCACAGGTGCCCACAGATCTGCTCCATCACAGTAATAACAGGTAATGACAGACGTGTGCTGAGTTACAGTACGCACCCTGTGCCCGTCGGTGACGTGAGTCTGTGACGGCACGATCAGTATAAACGCTGCTACTTTGCCTCTCAGACTAATTACATTGAAGAGCATCAGCATATCTTTCTGAATCAACAGAAAGCTTCTCTGCACACGTCTTAGTATCTGCAGCTTCCCGTGCGATATTTGTCTCTGTTTGAGGAAAAAATACTACAATGCCTAATTAATGGAGTGTGAACCTGTTGGAGGATGTGCAGATTCCTATTAAAGTCTTCCTGTAAAAGCAGTTCATTAAATTCCCTCTAGTTTGCATTTAAATCAATCTATCCAGCCATTAGAGACGCTCACAGGAAAGGAAGCGCATGCTCCTAATTGGACGTACTGGTTAATTTAAATGGAGGCTCTGGCAATTGGAGCAGATGCCAAAGTGCTTTTTTAATTGCTTTACAAACACACACGAGGAGGTGCAGAGAAAACATGTAATTGTTTTCCTTAATGGTGTTATTTAGCCAGTTAATCAAATGATCGCTGCAGGACTGCAATCAACCCTCGAAATTGGCTCATTCTTCATATTTCATAGAAGAAAATGTAAGTTAAGGTTTCTCAAATGTGACAATTTAATCAGACAAATTCACACACATGAGAAATAAAGTGGCCAAGAAAAATGGTTCTTTTCAAACATTAATTACTGAATTAGAGCAAAGAGACAACGTGCTTATCAAATATGTAACCAACATGTCAGAGCCGAGGGCTGGAGGACCAGCAGCCTTACTGGATGCAGACGGTCGGGCATCACCAGAGAAATGACCCAAAAACAAACTCACTGATTTAATTACTATAAAAACAAAACTCAGTGACTTTGTATTTTTACAATGAGCAGCTGATTACTGAGTGAAGTATAACTGTGACTGATTCTTAGACTACGAGCCGGCTTCGCGTGATTTACGGTGGGTCTGTGTTCATGTGTGGACAGAAACATTTAGTTACATCCGGCTGACATTCCTCACCGTTCCTGTGCACAGATGGATGCCTGTGGCCCCCTTTGGGAATACTTAGGCTGAAACATGTTCAGCGTTGGGAGACACCAGTGACATTTCCTGCAGCACTTCCAAGGAAACCTTGTTACCATATCATCAGACACTATATGAGACGGGACTTTACGCCATTTATCTGGATGTGCCGAGTACATCTGATGGACTGCTGATTTGTTCCTTATTCCTGATCTTTACACACATAACACACACACACTTTACAAACGTTCACACAGGTTTCTGAAAGTCGTTCAGTAAACCTGGTTGATGTTACAACGAGCTTCTGTGCACACAGAGGCTGAAAACAAACTCGGTGCTGCTGGATTCATGGTCATTGCAGCAGTTTTTTATTGTACTGCACTTTTATTGACAATGATGACTGTAATATTTTCCATAGACAACAGATCAGATCCCTTCATGTCTCTGCTTCATCTGCAGTCACTGTGGGTGTAATGAACACACAGCAAACACACAGTCACAGTATCAGTTATTGATTCATTAGAAATGCTCCAAAAACAACCAAAGCACATGCAGACGTCCACGGCAGCCGTGGGAAACTACACAAAACTATTTCTGTAAATACCACCAGTGTTGGTCAAGTTACCTGAAAAAAGTAATCAGTAACTAATTACTGATTGCTTCCCCCAAAAAGTAATCCCATTACTTTACTGATTACTTATTTTCAAAAGTAATTAGTTACGTAAACACGATTTACAACCTGAGTAGGTGATAAAGCGATAGATCTTTCAGCCCAATTCTACTTTTTCTACATAATCCATCATACAAAATGTAATCAAATGGAAAAGTCTCTTTTTAAAACTTGTTTTATTAGTTTTAATCTTTTAACTTTATGCATCAAGCAAAAATTTAATTCTATGCAACATTCTCTGACTGGAAGAAATTAGTTTAACATTGAAACCTATTTTCTGCACATTCCAGCACATAAAATAAAATATTTTTTGTGTTTACACTCAGTCTTTCAAATAGATGCAAGTAAAACACAGCAGAAAATAAATAAAGTCAAAGACTCAGCGGTCCTGTTGCTCTATTTTCACCTGTAAAGCAGGAGTGGGGCAGGCGGAGGTTTACCCTGGTGCAGGTGTGCCACGGTCAGTGGAAGAATCCGCGAGTTTCTCTGTGAGTTTCCCATTACGTCGTAGCTACTCGGTGCTTGTTGGAAGTTTAGGGGTTTTTTCGCTGTAAAAAGAAGTTTTCTTCCCACGCACAGCGGACACTAATGTTTTTGTCACTTTTTATGGAATCAAACTCAAAGTAAGGTCAGTACTTCCACGCTTTAAACGCTGCACACTCATACTCTCTCTGCACTAGATATGTGATCCATTGTTGATCTGCACACAGCTGTTGTCACTAACGGCGCACTCGCTTACGTCACTGTCATGAGACATTCTCGCAGAAAAATCACGGTTTTAGTAACGCAGTAACGCAGCGTTCCTACGGGAAAGTAACGGTAATCTAATTACCGTTTTTGCAATAGTAATCCCTTACTTTACTCGTTACCGTCTCTGACTACCACAAACATGTACTTAAACAGATAATAACTGGAGTTTTAATCTGCAGGAAGGGCAGCTGCAGCTACATGCACATCCCCGTGCATCCCTGCAGGTCGCTGCCTGAGTGGGAGGAAGATTGTTGCTCGCTGGTGCGAGCTAAGGTTAGCACGGACACGTGCAGCAACGGCACGACACATCTCGCCAACTCTCAGCACTTAAATACTACTTACTGACATCGCTGAGAGAGCATCAGACAAGCGATGATCACTTGACTGATGGTTACAGTAAGTGCCGTGACTCAGTCCAGCACGGCATTTCAGTAATGACTTGATCTTTCTTCAGCTGCTTTGATGGGCTCTGTCTTTACAGTTTCACCGACCTGCAGTTTGTTCTTGTTTGAACCCAGTTCATGGAGCCTGTTTTGCTTTTTCCCTCGACCAGGAAACACGGACTCATTCTCACACTCGCTGCTGTTTCAGAAAGCTGCGTCGCTGCTCCTTCCTCACTGTCATTAACTCATGTTTCCCCTCTGGACAGAGCAAAGGTGCCCGGACGTCCCCGCATGCCGTCCAAACCACGCTGGCTTCCACATGGCAAAACTCTTTCCGTTTCCATAGTAACTCTGCCATTACAGGGAGAGGAGCACGTAGGAGGTTGAGGTGGGCGGGTGGACGATGGAGTGGGTCGGTTAGAGAAAAACGTTCACTACATTGTGATATGTTAACAACTAACAGCCTGTCAAGGCCAACTGTAATGAGAACCTTCTCAAAGCTCCACTCTGTGTGCACGAGTCTGTGCGAGCGCGCACGTCGTTACACTCTGATGTGGAAAATCATTTCAGTGGGAACTGCTGCTCTCTCCTGCAGCTTAGTGAGTGGATGACGCTGGATTTGACGAGTGGGAGGAATAAAATAAAAAGGAAAGTGACCAGTAGAGAAGAGCAGCAGAGTGCTCGTATCCTACAATCATTACACTGTCATGTTTTTATATGAAGCCACGCCAATCCAAAGCAGGTTTCAGGTTTGGACACGCACAGTGAGGGAGACAAACGTGATTCATCCTTTCACAAACTCATGAAATGCATCCTTCACTTTCACTTTCAAAGAACGTTTCTGACCCGTGAGGTCGCAGAGACATCCAGGCACTGATACTCACAATAATACGTGATATTGCTGCAGGCGCGAGGGCACCGAGTCGTCCCTCAGGAGCGGTGAGGCTGGCTTTCCACCATGCACTGGTTCCCTCTCTTGCAGGTTCATCGGTGCACGTTTCCCTCCTCCTCGCAGAATCAGAAACTAAGTGGTGTCTTTGTGTGCTTCAGAAACATGCCAGCTGACGGTCCTCTGGAGTCCGTCCAGGTG
The DNA here is from genome assembly GCF_057382275.1 of Copadichromis virginalis. Classification (NCBI taxonomy): domain Eukaryota; kingdom Metazoa; phylum Chordata; class Actinopteri; order Cichliformes; family Cichlidae; genus Copadichromis; species Copadichromis virginalis. The sequence continues at coordinate 1,981,363 of NC_140628.1, forward strand.
TTTGGACGTAAAACCCACCACAGCAGTTTCCCAGTGCAGGAGGGGGACGTCCTGATCAGGGTGAACGGCAGACCTGAGGAGAGGGTGGAGCCTGCTACGCTCCAGAACAAGCTTCTGGAGCCAGTGCTGCGGAGCGGTGGAGCGTGGCACCGCACAGATCTACACCAGCCATGTCCACAGCCCTGCTTGCATACTACCAGAAGGATGTGGATGAGGCCTCTGAGAAGGAGATCCAGGACATCCTGATCCAGTACGACAGTGGTGATTTTCCTTCTTTTACCTGATGTGCTGCTTTTGACGATGGTTGTGTAATGATCCCGATAAAGGTCAAAGGGCACAACATGCAAGTTTCATAAAGCACAAGTTCTTAGAAGTATTTGCTTCCCGTCCTTACACTGTCCCGGCAGAAAGCCCACTCTGCTATCAACATCAAAGGTGTGCGATGAAAGGAGCGATGGGACCGAGGGGAGACGCAACAAACCAAGGTTACAGAGCATGACATCACTCGGGCCCACTAACCGTGGATTCAGCTCTGCACTCAACACTTTGTGCAAATGCACGACAAATAAGCCGGTGAAACGGAGGCATTAGAGAGAGCTCAAAGTGAAGCAGTGCTGCAGAGCTGCTCTGAATCTGACTAATCATTCTCTTTGTGTAATCTCATCATATGACCTGATGGAAATGCAGTTTTAAAACACCTTCAGATTAGCTGGAATTGGCCTCATTTCAGACACACACACACACTTTGTGCTCATAAGTCCCATGAGACTTATGAAGGGTAAATCTGAGCTGTGCGATCTGTTAAATCCAACTCCTTTGGATTTAACAGATATGCAGGTTTTCCCAGTGTTCCCGCTCCAAGTGTCGTTCAGGTCCAACAGCCTCGACGTCTCTCACAGCCACAGGACTAAACTCTCTCATCATCATCTTTTCTTTGGCTTCATCCTCTTTAACCTAAAGAAACATTACAATTAAAATGCCACCAGCATTTCACTTATTAAACTTACTAAACATGAAATTCAGCTTAAGAAGTGAACATGCGTCATTATTCACACCGGCTGTTTCCTGCATGTAGTCCAGGACACAGCGTCTGCCATATTCATAACAAACAGCAGTTAAACTGCATTTGTATGGGTCAGTTCTGTATTTAAACAGACAGTGCACCCTGCTGTCTGCTGCTCGTTCACTAACAGCACAGCGTGGTGGTGCACAGACCGGCTGAACACAGGCGAGCAGGCTGACGTACGCTGCACAATAACAAAGCATTTGGCTTCAACACTTGTAAATGCTGAGACACAGACTCATCTCTGGCTTTCTTGCTACATTGCATCTGTATTCACACAGAGGTCTAAATACAGGTGGTGAACAAGCAACAGGTTTAACTAGAATCATGAAAAACATAGAATAGCATCAGTGTAGCTTAAACTCACTGGGAAACTTGCTAGCAGTTTAGCATGACAGCATGGGTTCACCGTCTCTGTAGCAAACCACTAACCCCCTGCACTCCCTGATGCTGGGGCCTCTCTCAGCACACTGAAGGATTAAGCTTCCTGCCACAAAGCAAAGACGGTTCAGGAACACTTTGAGGAGCACAACAACAAGCTGGCTTTGACTTGGCCTCCTGTGCTGGACAGACACGCCTGATCTGTGGAAGCCCCGCCTCACAGCTTAGCACGATTTAGCAGGTAGTCATGATGCTTTGCCTGATCAGACTATACTCCAGCTTCCTCCCATAATCCAAAGACATGTAGTTAGTGGGGTTAGGATACTGAATGGGTTCATATTGCCCAGAGGTGTGAATGCAAGTTCACATGTGTGTCTGTCTGTGTGCTGGCCGTGACTGCTGACCGCTGCCCGGGACAGATCCAGCCCCCTGTGACCCTGATGAGGATAAGTGGAGGGAGGGTGGATGGATGACACCGATCATTCATCCATCCACCCTCAGCATTTTCACTACTCAGCACCTGCATTATTCACCAGATCTGCCTCCCCACATCACCTATGTGTCTCCAAAATGAGTAAATGAGAACACCTTTATACGAGAGGCAAAAGCACAGCGACAGAGCAGGACTGTGTAACGTGCACGCCGACAGAGGTGCACGAGGAGATGATCTTGAAGCAACATTTGACCAAATTAAAAACGAGTCTTATTTATTTATTTGACACGCAGAGTGTTACTGGACCAATGTTCTTGTTTTAGATCTGAGTTCTGCCTACATATCCCACCATCAGCAGGAGAGTGTGTCTGAGTACAGCCTGACTTTACAGCACAGGGTTCATCCAACACCCCTCAACCTAAATCCACAGTGCAGCCCTGAACCTGGACCGTCAGTGTAACATTGTTACACGTGTGTATGAGCCACCTATTAAAGTCCTTTCAATGTCAGACTTTGTCACACACACACACGCACGCACGCACACGCACACACACACGCACACACACACACACACACACACACACACGCACACACGCACACACACACACACGCACACACACACACACACACGCACACACACGCACACACACACACACGCACACACACGCACACACACACACACACACGCACACACGCACACACGCACACGCACGCACACGCACGCACACGCACGCACACACGCGCACACACGCGCACACACACACGCACACACACACACACACACACACACAGTGACCATAACAATAACAGATATGAACGCTCACTGTGCTCTGTTACACAGCGTGCTTTCACCCATGACCTGCACATGTGATGATGATCAGATTTACAGGTGAGTAATAAGCTCAGTGTGTACAGATTCACTCTAAGGACGATGTCCTAACCCGATCCAGCTGGAGTGCTAGAGGACGTGTAAGGGTAGCAGGCAGAGTTAGCTTGTTTTGTGTAGTGAGCTGTGTGTGTGTGTGTGTGTGTGTGTGTGTGTGTGTACCTGTGTTCGAAGGATCTCTCCTTTGGTAAGCTGCATGTCTCCAGTGAGTTCTTTCACAGTGATGCCCAGTGGCTCCAGCCGCTTACCAAAGTAGTTCGTCATCTCAGCCGCCAAGGCTTTCATGGGAGCCACATATACGATCTACAGAGAGAGCGGCGTGGAAATGAATGTGAGTGGAGGAGAGAGAGTGGAGCAAGGTTGTAGACGGGGCTGAAAGGACACTGTGGTGATAAATGAGCAAAGAGGGGCAGCATCATTTGTTCCCCAGCTACCAGCACAAATCAGTTTATTGTGAAATGTCACAGCGCTCGCATGGATAAAATGTAATGGTGATGTATGAAAAGCAGCTTTTGTCACTGCTGGTGTTTGTCAGTGTACGAGCTTTTATACAGAACAAAGACTGTCTGCGTTATTGATGTGTGTGTGGATCTGACACTGGGTTTAAGACCAGTGCTTTTAGACCAAGCTGTCAGCACTGCCAGTGTTTCAGAGTCTGTTTCCAACTGTTGCTATTTGTCATTTTGACCACCGCGATCTTCTGCTTTTCTAACCCAGCACTGACAGATGAACTACAGAGACTGGGTGGACGAGCGCCGCGTGGCTTTACAGCGCACACATTCATGAACAGCTGATCATAATAATGAGGTCATCATTATTCACCAATCAAATTTGATAACAAATCATCACTCAGTCATCGGCTCAGCTTCAGCCTCTGAAGAAAACAGCAGAGACTACGTTGTCTTTGCTCAGCACAGACGCATTCATACACATAAACCGTGTCGGGTGTGTGAACATGCAGGCCGATTAGCTCCGCCCACATTAAATGCAGGCTCATTTCTGTGAATGAACATGTTTAAAAGGCATTTAGCATCAACCTTTAATACAAAGGCTGTTTTATGAAACATCACATCTCTGTCACATGTGGCAAAGTTACACTTAGTCCCTCAGTAGATGTGAACTGTAACAGCTGTAGGCAGGAAACTCAAAGTGCTGCAGTTTTCCATCCCTGAAATGCCATTGGCTGATTGTAATAACGTACACTTCTCACAAGAGTTAAGGGGACACTCGACCCAAAGTCAGAACTACACCCCTGAACCTGCTTTGGTACCTATCAGAGTAATGGTTTGGTGGGCGGTGCCAGCAGCCCACCGCTCTCCCCTTACACTTCCTGTCTGTTGATGCTTGTCGTTCGTTTCCTTCTCAGCAGTGACAGCATGAGATGGTACCGTTACACTGACTGCTTTAGTATTTAGCATCATCAGTGCTGTAGATCCTTTCAGACTCACAAGACAATCCAGGGAAACGTCATTACTGGAGTGAAACAACACGCAAACTGTTCAAATCAACCGAACAAACTAAGCATCTTAAAGGAAGTCCCATGACTCCAGCTCCCCTTGACTTCAACCTATCAGAGCAGTCCTATTAACTCCCTGCCTGAAATCTCAGCGAGTGATCTGAATCCCTGCAGGGCTTGTGTGAAACTTCACCAGGGAGCAAACTGAATCTCCAGGACTCGTGTTCAAAGGCTCCGAGCCGGAGTGACACTACAAACAGGAAGCAGTTATCACAAAGACATCTTTCCTTGACAGATCAGTACACTACAGCCGTTTCAGCATAAACAGCACTAATAAGTGTAGCTGATGTGTGCATCGCACCTTGAATTCATCTTTCTTAATGACACCACCGGGCTGCAAGTGCTGACGGATTTCATGGAGAACTGTCAGCATGGCGATGTTGGTCTTGCCAGCACCGGTTGGAGCACAGATCAGGAGGTTCTCATTGGTGTTGTAGGCCGTCTCGAACACTATGGACTGAATCCTGTTCAGGCGCTTCATGCCCTTGAACACCAGCTGCCCAATCTGTGGAAATAAGACAAGCACACAGAATTATGACCCCTGAAAACCACGTGTTCGAATATGTGTGATCAGCAGTGCTGTTACTTTGTGACCGACCCGTGTCAGCGCACAGAGTGTCTGTCAAACAAACACCAAAGGACCACAGACACAGGAGATGTATTTGCAACCCACATGTGTGCTGTAGTGGGTGTGGACATATGAGGTCCCGCCCCATGCCCCCCTCACACACAAGCTCCCACCCTTTGATATGCAACAGGAATGTAGACGCTAACAGTCAGTGTATCATTTTATCACTTTGTAACAAATAAGGATTAGTGATAAGCACCTTTGAAACACTGGCACAGGAGAGGAGGGAGGGAAGTCTTCACCATGACACTTATACTGGGACTATAAGCTGTACTGGGACTATAAGCTGTACTGGGACTCACTAACACACAGAGGCTAAGGTTGGCCTGTGCAGTCTGACCTGGCTGCAGTGAAGCTCGCAGGACTTTCACACACACGGTGTGAATACTTCTGAACTTTCTATTTTCAATAAAATGTTAGCACACTGACTGATGAGGTGCTGCCCATGTTTAGATATAACATGGTCAGGTTACATTGAATTTCTATCCATGCATCAACATGATCCATGTGGCTGAGTAATAATAAAGCAATAATGCTGCTAATTCCTGTCTGAAGCCACTGATGTCAGTTATCACTGATGTCGTTTGTCATTTATTCTGAAGAGACCAACAGAATCACTGTGCTGCACTTGTTCCATCACATCTGTGCAGACGTGAAGCTTCTGCATATGCAGGCCATGAATCTGAGACGTGGCGTTCTGACTGACGGGCACCGCGTGTGCCAGAAGACATTGCTTTTCTACTGTCAGCACAAAACCACCGTACACATATTCTCCATCAAACTGGCAACACCCATGTATATTTAATGTTAAAATCTGAATTCATAATGCATGCGCACTGACTAATTCTGCAGGTCAACACGCTCCTTTCTGCTAAATAAAAGGCAGGCTATTTGAATCCCGCCCACTGTGATGACCCCCACTGTGGCTGTGATTCTTGTGGTATTTTGGGTTCAGATAAACTGAGCAGATTCTGGTTGTGCCGTTAAACTAAATAAAGACTTAGGGCCGTACCTGTACAACAAACCCTGGTAGGCACTGACGCAGCTCAGGACGGGTTGCCCTTGGCAACTAGATCTGGGCCAATGCCAACTATTCAGTGCAGTCGCTGGCAACTGCATTTTTTATGACAGAAACATGCTGCAGACTCCTGACATGCAGTACAGACAGGTGATCAGTTACAGCCGTGTCAGTGACTCAGTGTGAACACAAACTGGAAAATTAAAAAGCATGAAGGAGGACGAGTGCTGAGACGAGCTGCCACTCAACCTGGCCTCTGTCCGCCTTCACCATGGCAACAGAGTGTGGGTGATGGCCCTCAATCTACACTGCCTCTGATAAGGACAGAAACGCCCACTGTGAAGGACAGGTGGTGCCACACACACACACACACACACACACACACACACACACAGTACAAACACACACACACACACACACACAGTACAAACACACACAGTACAAACACACACACACACACACAGTACACACACACAGTACAAACACACACACACACACACACAGTACACACACACAGTACAAACACACACACAGTACACACACACAGTACAAACACACACACACACACACACAGTACAAACACACACACACACACACAGTACACACACACAGTACAAACACACACACACACACAGTACAAACACACACACACACAGTACAAACACACACAGTACAAACACA